>NC_057803.1:529597653-529812949 GCF_018294505.1 Triticum aestivum
AACATATGCAATGTGTGTGAAATAGAGTCCTGGATATAACATATATATAGAGAGGGCGATCCACAAGAAGAGAGTGGAGGTATCATCGGCTTGAGGTGTCCAAAGAATCGAAGAGAGGGATGATGTGTGTGTGTGCGCGTGCGATTGATAAAGAGTGCCATCGAATTTGTGTGTGCCCACGTCAAAGATATAGAGTGGCTGGCCTACTGGAACGTGAGATGGGACATGTGCCGTTTGTCTCTGTGGCATGGATACCTACCTGCAGCGCTCGACTATCGGTGTGTGATGGGGGAAGAGGGAGGCCCAATTAACTATAGAGGTACAATAGCTGGTATATGTGTGGAGGAGGAGAGAGGCCTACCTCATGTATTAAGGAGATCGATCTTCCTCATGTATTAAGGGAGATCGATCGGCACCCATGCATATGTGCAGGAGATGAATAAGGTTGGGAGAGAGACAGAGCTAGAGTGTTGGAGGGGGTGGTAGTGGAGTTGTTTCTAACAAATGGTGGGATAGGCTTGCTAGACAAACAGAGGGCATGCCCGCAATATCAATAAGAGAGGAGATGGCTGCTTGTTGTCTATGCACATGCGTGTGAAAGACGGGTTAGGAAGCATGCACGAATGATGAGGGGGGACGATGTGGCTGTGGTAAGCAGACGTAACTACATAGGAAGATCAATCGCCCTTTGTAAGAGAAAGGAGAGACATAACTTGTGAGGTACGTCGATCGATGGGGGGTAGTTAAAGTCGATCTAGGTATATGTTGGGAGATCGATCGGTATACATGCATGTGTGTGTTAGAAGCAAATGAGGCACGAGGAGAAGGATGGAGATAGAGGGATCCATGTAGGAGGTGGTACGAGAGGCATACTATATCGAGGGGGAGGAGTGTGCGAGTATGAGAACGATGAAAAGAGTGGTGGGAGTGAGGCATGGACGGTGACAAGAGCAGAGGGGAAGATTGTGTTTGTGCTAGGCACACCTGGCTAGAGAGGCATATCGATCGATGTGTGCCGTAAAGAAGGAGCTGGGGGGCCTACACACACCGTGGGTGAACGACCTAAAGTGAAAAGACGAATTTGCGCGATGGAGCTAGAGAATGCTGAGGGAGGGTGAGAGGGATGCGGGCGTGTGCATGCACAAGAGAAAGTTAGCGCTAGCTACAAAGATAAGAGGGTTGTGTGGGTGTAAAAAATGATTAGAGATCATATATACTTCATTATAAAAAGCGAATTCGGATATTTGAAGAATTTATCATGGTGTTTCAAACCGACGGATGTGTGAATATATATAACGGTGATACACATGGTGTGGTTATGAACATGGTATACTACATTTAATATATTTTATCTCTACTCTTATAAAAACGGAGTTGTTGATGATGGTGTGCCTGCCATCCTGCATTATAGGCCGTCTGATTTATATCTGGCAGATAGCAAGGAAACTATGATGGTTGAAGTTGGCAACAATCATGATTGTAGATTCTTATTAAAATAGACAAACGAATTCAAATTTAGTTTGAATTGCAGCGGTAGTATAGACATTTGGAATGCACTAAAATGTTGGTATGAGTAGGTTACATGCATTATACAGCAAGCGAAAAAATTTAATCGGACATGACATGGATTCATACTCCCTCCTTCCATCTATATAGGGTGTAATGAGATTTTTAAGAACACCTTTGACTATTGACAAGATTAATGGTACATGACATGCACAATGTGAAAATTATATCACTGAAAGAAACTTTCACAAACGAATTTAACGGTGTGCTTTGTGTAAGTTGCATGTCATATATCATTGCTCTAATATTTGGTCAAAGTTAGCATCGAAAAACGCATTAGGCCCTATATATATGGAAGGAGGGAGAAGCTTTGAATAGCATTTGTATAGTAAAACGGGGCAAGACTCTCTCTTTGTGTGGTGTGAATAGTTTTATTTTTTTCGTTTTCTTTTTGGTTGAGGGAAGTGCGAATTGATTTGGTACGTACAAGTACAATATTACTACATGTTAGGCTTGTCCCTAAAATTCAACCTGCGTCTTGTTATCTCCCAAAAATTCAGATATCGTGCTCCCAAAACTGGCACCTTCACAACCCATGCCTTGCTATCCCGAAATTACAACGTGCACGAAAACTCCCTCCAGCTGCCAAATCCCGACACGCGAAATCCCCCTTCTAACCCTGAGCCGAAAGGGACACTAGTTCAAATCGGTGGGGGGTACTTTTGTAACACACCCTACATTTTCGAAAAGTGCGTTCCTAAGTCATGCTTCACCCCCTCCCATTGCCCCCTTTTTGCCATTCGAAATCCCAGGCCGCCATAACCTCTCCGCTCCAGCTGCGAAACCCCACCCTCCTCTGTCCGCCACGTCACCGCTGCCCAGCCGGAGCCTCTTCCCCGACGACGTCGTCCACCGCAATTGCTCGACGTCCCTCGTCCACCTCCCCGGATGAGGATCCGTCGTCCATCTCGCCATCCCGCCGGTTCAGCCGCCCCGTCCTCCACCTCCAAGGAGCTACTCCGACGATCGCCTCGTCTATCGCAGCTCCTCCATCCCCACAGCGCCGCCTTAACCTGCTCCACCGGAACCGCAACATCCTCACCGACTCCTCGGACGAAGCCGAGGCCTATCGGCGCCGCCAAAGAGGTTGTACACTCATCGCATCGCACCTTCTCCTTAACTCGACCTCCCAGCGCCGACGGTGCTCCATCCCGCACCCCCATGGAGCGGCCACCTTGAAGCTGGCGCCGCGGGCGACATCTCCATGGCGGCCCTCCCCCAGTGTGAGGCCCCTTCGGCGGCAGCGTCCATACTAGCCGGATCTGCTGCTGCTGCTCTGGCTCTCACTCGATCGCTCGCTCGCCCAGCTGTTGCTGCTGCTCTCCCCCTCGCTCGTGCTGCTGCTCTGCTTCGATTAAGCCACACTTCAGTTGACTGAATCGACTTTTGGGTCAGTCGATTTTCAGGGGTTCGGGGGCTCGCCGGAGTTAAGGAAGAACCACCCGCAGCGGGGACGGGGGCTCGCCGGAGAGGTACCCCACTATCTATCTTAGGGTTCAGGGTGGGGGAGGCGGGGAGCCTAGAGGGCTGGCCGGGGCGGCGGTGGCGAGTTGTTTCGGGGCGGCGAGGTAGCACTGGGCCCGGCAGCGAGGCCGGTGGTGGCTGGCGGCTTAGGGGGGGTGCAGGTTGAAGATGAACTGTAGGCCCTCCCTAAACTACATGTCAAGTGCCTCTCTGTTACCATTGCATTCAGTTTCGACAGTAGCATTCAGATTCCACAGTAAATTCCAGTTTCGACAGTTATGTTCAGAGTCAACAATTTTTACCTCATCTGTTGTAGTCAGGTGGTTTTGGTGATGTTAATTTTACATCCATTTTACATCATCTATTGGAGATGCTATTAGAATCCCACTTGAGATTGACGATGTCTGTCTTGTGCTGCTTCAGCCTTGACGTCTTACGGCTCACCGGAGCTGCTCCAACGAAAGAACGATCCATCACAACAGAGCAGTGCCCTGGACGCCGTCTATAGATTCCTCAGATCTTCCTCCACACCTCCGACAGCCACCTCTGCCACAACTGCTTCAGCGACCAACCCAATGATGCTGAGGTCAACACGGCTACGGCAAAGAGGTTGTACACTTATTGCATCACTTATTACTATACATTCACGTCGATCCATTAGGGCTATTTTGGTTCAACGGAAAAACATCGATCCACTGGTTGTTACCATCACTCTAAATTTCTGCATGCTCTCCTTACATAATCTCACCATATTTTTTTCGTATGCATGTCAGATATTGTACACAGTCATGCTGAACATGTAGAGAAAAAGAGAAGAGTTTTGCGCGGCAATACAATGTCATGCATACATCGCTCCATGGTGGGTTCAATGGCAAACCCTCCCCACCCCTCTCCAGATTGAAATCCAGAGGAAGATATATGTTCTGAGGCGGATTTGGACACCGCTGACCACTCCTATTTACCCCCCAAGGTGTTTGCTCTACCTTGGCATGATGATGTTAGTCATATCATGCATATGTTGCCTTGCAGTGCCTACTTTTGACAGCATATATGTCATCTTCTTAGTTTAGACATGTTCTGTAATGCCACATGTTTAGTTTCTATATCATATATGGGAATTATGCAGCCTCATGTCTTTTAGCCAGCCATAATATATGTGAAATGTGCAATGCCATCCTGTTTAACCAGGCATCATATATTTGAATGATATCTTGCCCATCCTTTTCTTCATTACATTTCCATTTGTCGACAATGTTTGTACATTAAACTACTCTTCCTGTGAATCAGCCATTTGGGTGGGAGATGGAAAAATCTGGAGTGAAAACAAGGCCTTCAGAGCAGACAGTGCTACCTGTCGAAGCAGATTTCTTGTTGGGTCCCGATAGCTCCTCATAGATGGATTCAGAGACACATGACCAGTCCTATTCCCCCACTGAGGTGTATGCTCTAACTTGGCATGGTTATACTGCTCATATCATGCATACGGTGTCTTGCATTGCATAGTTTAGACATCATATACACAATATTCAACACCATGTTCTTTGTTCAGACATCATATCGAATGCCCTCTGTTTAGCATATAAATCACATATGTGAATTAAATGATGCGATCCTGATTACTTAGATAACATGTAGGTGAATTATGGCATGCGATCCTATTTAGTTATTCATCATATCTTTAAATTATGTTATGCTATGCTATCCAGTTTAGATAGACATCATATATGTGAAATTATGTCATGCTATCCGTTTTAGTTAAACAATATACATGTCAACTATTTCATGCCCTCTTTTTTCCACACTATCTATTGCATCTGTCTCTCATACAATGTCTGTACATTCAATTATGTTTCCTGTTTATCAGCCATTTGAATTGGAGCGGGTGATGCCAGAATCTAGCGGACTAAAAACACGGTCTTCAAATAATAAAGTGCTACCTCTTGGTGGAGATAGCACCCCGGTTGTACATGCACAAGAACCAGCCCTACCACACATAACCCAAACTCTCATAGATTGTACCCCTACTACGATGGATACAGAATCAGCTTCACCCAATCTAACCCCAACCCCAGCCGATAGTAACCCAGTTCCTGTTGACACAGCACCATCCCCACCATAGAGCTCCCAAACAAGAGCAGTTAGTAAGGCAGCTCTAGTGCCCAAAGGGCCAGTACTATCACAGCGGACCCCAACTCCACCAGTTAGTACACCTATTCCCGTGGAGGAAGCACAACCAGCTAGTCATAGTTTAGCATATATCGCATTTGATGTTGTTAAATCGTATGTGCGTATCTTCCCATCTTGCAAATATTATACTGAAGATGAAGGAAAATGCCAGTTGTAGGTGTTTGTCCAGGAGTTATGTGTAAGTAATGTTATTCATGGCAATTACTTTGCTTCATCCCATACATCCTACCTCCATGATGGTTATAATACAACAAATTTTCCCATTTTTATCTATATAGAAGGACCGATTTGGAAACTTAGGATGAGGTAACCTGTGCTAATACCTCTGCTATCTTCAAGAATGCTTGGTGGCAGTATCGGAATTACCTGAAGAAAACGTACTTCACCGGCAAAGAAACTCATCAAATTCCCTTACGTTCTCCTCAGACACATTTACTGGACAACGACTGGGAACGCCTTGTTCTGTACTGGTCCCGAACCAAGAATGTGGTAAGGTCTATGAGCTCATTTTCTATTTTTAAGTATTATATTCTTGTGTCTTACTATACTCTGTTCATGTAGAACAAGTGCCTAGACCTAAAGAACAAATGTTCTAATTTAAGATTCCATTGCTACCATAGGACATAGATAGATGTTTGTTTGATGCTTTTATTATGTACTAGTACTTGGCAATAGAAGAATTGGTAGTTTAATCCTGTCCACCTTACTAATGAACTGGTTCACCGAAATGAGTTTCATATACTAGTACATGCTAAACTTGTTATGTGTCTGCTTGTTTCTTCTTTTAGAATGCGGACAGAATATTGGGGAAGAGTGCCTTATTAAGCAACGGTAAAGGAAGTAATGCAGATAAGGTTCAGGATAGTGACACATCCTGTCTTGGTTTAGTGTTGGAGTTACTGGCCACTACCGCTTGCACAAGCTATTCAAACTCATTGTCTGAATCAGTTTAGTTTCTTGGGTCTCAACTACAAGCTGAAAGACATCGATCAGCTGTGCTGCGACAAGAAGCGGAAGGACTGCGGAAGTCCCTGGAGCATTCAGATGCATACTTTCTGGTGCAACAGCAAGCATTGGAGGATTTTAGCGCCAAACAGGACAAAGCTAATCAGCTTGCTAAGCTTATTGCCAGCATGGTGGATACAGGATAACGTTTCTTGAGCTCTTCTGAAGTTGTATCAGTTATGCTCTTGTTTTGCTGCCACGTTTATTAGCACTAGTGGCCAATTTTGACGGCCAGTGTATATGATATGCTGCTTTGTTCCCTATATTTGCACTGGTGGCGAACTTTGATGCCAAGTGGATGTAATATGTGTAATAGCCGTGATAGCCTAGCATTAGATGCTTGCTTATTTATTTCCTTGTTGTCTTGTTTATTTGTTTGCTTGTAGTCATTTCCTTGTTGTCTTGTTTATTTGTTTGCTTGTAGTCATTGCAGTTCTTTTTCCGTGGTTAACTAGTGGCTGCAATGACCTATTTTTTAAAACTAGGCCACAATAACCATGGGCTAATATTTACTGTAGTGACACTGGGCCTCCTACGGGCCATAGAAACAGCGGGCCTTCTGCGGGCCGTAGAAACAGTAGGCCTTCTACGGGCCGTAGAAACAATGGGCCTTCTACGGGCCGTATCATCAATGGGACTTATACGGGCCGTATGATCGATTGGCCAAACATGGGCCAATAACAGGCCGCATTATGGACGTAAACGGGCTAGAGTTGGAATCGTCTGTTCATGGGCCGATCGTAACGGGCCATCGTTAATAGGCCGTATTTGATGACGCTATGAAAATGGCCCAACGTATTAACGGACCACAAACGGGCCGACTGTAACCATGGGCTGAATTTGGCCCACAAGTAGAAAATGGCAGTAACGGGCCGTAAGTAAACGAATGATGGAAATGAGCCCAAGAATAAATGGGCTCTGAGAAGGCCGAAAGATAACATGGGCTGGAAACAGCCCAACGGAACAACGGGCCGTTAATGGGTATAAAGTGATACACTGTTCATTACGGGCCAGTTTCACCACGGGCCGTTAATGGGTGTAAAGTGATACACTGTTCATTACGGGCCAGTTTCACCACGGGCCGTTAATAGGCCAAGAGTTACAAAGGGCCTCATATGGGCCGAAAGACGTCATGGGCCATACATGGGCCAGAAGTGAAAACGGACAGGAATCGTATTGGATGGCCCAGATGATGCTACTGGGCCTAATTCGGATAGGGCGTAACGTGCCTTGGGTTAGCGGGCTGTAAATGGGCTATATGCGAACAGGCCGTTAACAGGCTTTCCATGGGCCGGCCCGCCACCTTTTGACCAAGTTAAACGGGCCGGCCTTTTCACAGGAATGGGCCTCTGTTGGGCCGTGCCACGTGTCAACATATCATAGGCGCCTATCTGACCCACTGACGAGCTGACACGTGTTTCGTCCGGCCAATTAGAATTTTACACGCGGAAATTTCCCATTGGTCGGGGCTATTAACGGGTTATCAGATCCAAAACCCGACCCGATAGCTTAACGGCGTTCCGTTACGGTGGATGCCACGTGTCGGTCACCCTTGACGAAAGCACTTCGGTGACGCGCGATTTATCGTCATGGAAGTGGACACTTCCGTGATGATAATTTTGGTAATGTCATGGAACACTTCTACGACAGCACAGGTATGACTATCTTGATTCTGTCATAAATTTGCCATGGATGTACATGCATGACAAAAAAGCGACCTACTGTGACAAACACGTATCATCTCGGAAGTGTATTTTTTTGTAGTGTATGATATCATGGCCGACAATTTGTTTGTTTTGCACTCAAAAAAATGTGCAAGTTTTGACAATCAATGTCTCCAACTCGAGACTTAGATTGTCCATTCAATTCAAATATGGATCATTGAGCTACTACAAGCAAATACCATCATACGGTCCAATTCAAATGAAATTCCAAATGTGTTTATCCTAAATATGATGACAAAAGCAAAAATGTGTAGGTGTATGAATAAAGTGGATGATTATAAAGTTTGAACATGCCCGTATGTGTGTATCTCTAGATTTGATATATGAATTTGAAATCAGGAAATCCCGGCTTAAAAAATGTACCTCCGTTTAAATGAATTACAAAAGCTAATGATGGAGTCGAATTACAAAATTCCAATCTTAGGTTTGTAATTCTGGTACATCAAGGTATATCACGCATGTTCAAAAGTATCGTTATCTCATAGTACAAACTGTGAAACAAATTGATCAACCATGAGTGCACAATATCTCAATTACGCTAAAGTCCCTCAAGTATAGACACCTTACTCTTTATCTGAAGTCAACCCCCCCCCCCCACCACACACACACACACACATAGAGAAGTCATTCTCTCCCCCAAACACCAACACACGAGCACATTAACACCCCTCTCTCTTGTAAAGTCCAGACCCCAACATAGGTCTCTATCACTTTGTCTCTCGGGCATGCACACATCTCTTCCCTCACTCTCTAGGTCTCCCGCTATCTCTCTTACCCAAGCACACGCACTATGTAGAGTGTATATTTCCCATACACACAAAACGTCGCCCCCAATATCTCCCTAGTTATGTGGTTCTCGTGCACTCATCTCACACACCACCCCCACTGCAAACAAGCACACTTTATCTCCTTGTGCACCACTCTCCTCTTTCTATCTCTCCCACATGCGGACCCGCCCCAGCTCCTTCCCTGTATACATATATGGCGTGACTCTTTGCGTAGCTCCCTAATGTATAATCATTCTCGATTTCGCACATTGTTCTCTACACCATCTATTCTAGATCTCTCATGAAGTCCCTATCACACACACGATGTCTTGCTTCCCTTGCGTCTCCGTTCATAGGCCAATTTCGGACAACATCAACATTGTCTCCCTATCTATTCGCCATTTATGGACACAAACACACAAACGACCCCTCTCGCCCCCTCTCTTCCTCTCTCTCTCTCTCCATCGCTAGCTCTCTCTTTCTCTCGCTGTCACACCCCTCTCCCACACACACACTCGATGTCTCTTCCAAATAGTCTGCTCCCCCTGCCAGCACCCGTGCTATCTTGCTACTACACATGTCACACCATTCCCCCTTCCCTTATACTAGGTTTATATCATCAGTGGTCTCTCTACTCCACATACACTCTCTCCCTCTCACACACAAATGCGTGCACAAACACACACAGACACGCACAAACACCCATTTATCTGGATCCTCATCTCTCCTCATGTCCACATGTGTATCTCACACTCACTCTCTAATTATGTATATGTGTCTCCACGTTACACAACACAAAGCCCCATGTACATGTCTCTCTCTATCCTCCACACACATAGACACAAAGAATCTGTTATCATTGCCTCAGTCTCTAACATATCACACACGCACACTGTCTCTCTCTCTCTCTCTCTCACAAACACGCTCAACAAAGGTTTCCCCGTGAATAACTTACCATCTATTCATCAACAGTCGTGGCAGTACGGCAAACACGTGACGTGAAAAAGAATAAATCTACACATGCTTAGACCACCTAGTATGACTACTAGGACTAGAGCAAGCCAAAAAGTGTGCCACCGTCACCCCCTCCTTGTTGGCGACGGGAAAATCTTTGTTTTACACAGTCAAGAAGTCATTGTGCTAAGGCCCCACATGCTGAGGCGTTGAATAGAATGTAGATGCTAGTTTACGGAAGCAAGTATCGATAATATGTTTGTATCTCCATACTTATATTTGTTCTCTTATAAAAACCAAGTTGGTGATGATGGTACATGTGCCATCTTGCAATATAGACCGTCCGATCTATATCTGACGGACGGAAATTAAACTAAAAGATACCCGCACCCCTCTCCACATTTGCAGACAAGGCCTTCCCTCATTCATCCGTATCTCCAACAAACCACATTGTTGAGAAATTAAGAAAGGAAGCCTCTAGAACAAACTGGCCTGGTGGCCGTTGCCGGCGTCGTTAATCCCCATGCCTCCGCTCAGTCCGACCACCAACCACCACCACACCCCACTCCTCTTCACCTTATCTCATATTTCTCAAGATATCATTAGTTTTTACACATGGGATTACTCCCGCAAGGGTAAATCACAACAAGTGTTTTATAAAAAAATGCATCTTGATGTTCCATGCAATGCATGGATCTTGCTAGTACTCCTACACAAGACTAAGTTGGTGATGCTGGTGTGTCTGCCATCTGTCGTTTCTGACCATTAGATCTACATCTAACGATTGTGAGGTAAGTTGTTGCCTTTTCTCACCAACATCCCACTTGTCTACCAATTTGCAGAAAAACCCATAATTAGTATCTTAAAAGCAACCCTCCTTGACCTCACCAAAACAGCCCAAGGAATATATTCTAATTGAAACATAATGTATCTCTAGTGACATATGTATATCAAAATTAGAGTGTTTTGTACCATGTTTGTGAATAAGTATTATTCTAATTATGATACGTTGCAACGGACATGAACATTGCTAGTATTTCCAACCATGCAGTTTTTCCTAGTATTCCATAGTGTCGAGTTTTCCATCAAGATAATAGTCACTCATGGTTGATATTTACTTTCAATCATGTACACATATGCACTATGTAACTAGCCTTGCTTATTGGCTTCCAAAGCTTAACTTTTACTCCTACTTACAATATGTAGAGTATTTAACAAAAAACTAACACTTTCAACCAGCCCTAGGAAGAATCTATTGTACAAAAAATAGCAAAAACATAACCAAAATTTCTTAATCCATGCCAAAAACTACCTAGTACTCCTACCGATTAGGTTCGTTTAAACCCATTTATGACAATGTTGGCCCACACGTCCGTGCTGACGAGGCAGCTTAAACCAACACATTTTGTTTGACCGTTGACACGAGGGACCCACATCTGACCTTCTATCCTGTCATTCCCCCTCAAATCATTATTTTTCCTAAACATTACTTCAAACAGTACTGATGCGTGTTCGTCGATGGCGCCGGTGATGAGCGAGTTGGCCGCCGCTCCGCCGGACGGGCCGGACGCTGCGCTGGCCTCTGCACGAGTTGGCAGGCTGGCCCGAGCGTGACTCACGAGCGAGCAAGCCGCCGTGCTGGCCTTCGCTCGAGCTAGATAGCTGGCCTTAGTGCGGCGCACGCGAGTAAGCCGCCGCGCTGCCGTGCCAATCTAGGTAGCAAACCTTGCAGACAAGCAGCTGGACGGAGCTATCTTGGCTAGCTAGCGGCTATGAGCGCCAGACGGAGTTGGCATCCGGGCTGCCGCAACATGGGCTCTGCACCACCGGCGATTTTACCTCGCCTTCTGCCGGCGGCGGTAGCTGCGTCCCATGGTCGAGGATGACTAGGTGGACATGCCGGAGGTAGGAGGTCACTCGAGGATTTTTGTTGGTAAGGGCATGTACAATGGTTGATAAGGGAGTCTTATCTTAAGTCTGCCACGTATGCAAGTGGTAGTAGTTTCTTGGCATTTTAGTGGTTTCTTGCATTATTAGAGAAAGTACAATAGAGCTGAGTCAGTGGGCTATAAGAAATAAACTAGTATATTTCTGCTTAGTTGGAGGAAAGAGAAGAGGAGAGGGAAGGTAAGCGGGCTCTTCATGAAGAGCCAGCTCTAGCACGTGCTCCTAGGCACTTTGTGAGAATGAGAAGTGGGCCACATAATAAAAAAGTAGTACACTCTTTTGATCTATTATTGTACATGTTGGCTATAAGATGGGCTGTAGATGACATGGCACTGGCTTATAGCCAGCATCTGGCTATACTATTAACCATGCTCTTAGGGGTTTCTTGTAAGGAACAATGTACGTTTAGGGAGTCCTGGATTAGGGGGTCTCCGGACAGCCGGACTATATCCTTTGGCCGGACTGTTGGACTATGAAGACATAAGATTGAAGACTTCGTCCCATGTCCGGATGGGACTCTACTTGGCATGGAAGGCAAGCTAGGCAATATAGATATGTATATCTCCTCCTTGGTAACCGACCTTGTGTAACCCTAGCCCCCTCCGGTGTCTACATAAACCAGAGGGTTTTCTTCTATAGGACAACATACAATCATACCATAGGCTAGGTTCTAGGGTTTAGCCTCTCCGATCTCGTGGTAGATCAACTCTTGTAGTACTCATATTATCAAGAATAATCAAGCAGGACGTAGGGTTTTACCTCCATCAAGAGGGCCCAAACCTGGGTAAAACATCGTGTCCCCTGCCTCCTGTTACCATCCACCTTAGACGCATAGTTCGGGACCCCCTACCCGAGATCCGCCGGTTTTGACACCGACATTGGTGTTTTCATTGAGAGTTCCTCTATGTCGTCGCCATTAGGCTTGATGGCTCCTTCGATCATCGATAGCGATGCAGTCCAGGGTGAGACTTTTCTCCCCGAACAGATCTTTGTATTCGGCGGCTTCGCACTGCGGGCCAACTCGCTTGGCCATCTGGAGCAGATCGAGAGTTATTCCCCTGGCCATTAGGTTAGGTTTGGAAGCTTAAACTACACGGCCGATATCCGTGGAGACTTGATCCTCGACGGATTCGAGCCCCTGCCTTGTGCGCCATGTTGGGGAATGTAGTAACTTCAAATAATTTCCTACGCACACGCAAGATCATGGTGATGCATAGCAACAAGAGGGGAGAGTGTTGTCTATGTACCCTCGCAGACCGGAAGCGGAAGCGTTATAACAACGCAGTTGATGTAGTCGTACGTCTTCACGGCCCGACCGATCAAGCAACGAAACTATGGCACCTCCGAGTTTTTGCACACGTTCAGCTCGATGACGATCCCTGGACTCCGATCCAGCAAAGTGTCGGGGATGAGTTCCGTCAGCACGACGGCGTGGTGACGATCTTGATGTTCTACCGTCGCAAGGCTTCGCCTAAGCACTGCTACAATATTATCGAGGATTATGGTGGAGGGGGGCACCGCACACGGCTAAGAGATCAATGATCAATTGTTGTGTCTCTGGGGTGCCCCCCAGCCCCCGTATATAAAGGAGTGGAGGAGGGGGCCGGCCAAGGAGGGTGGCGCGCCCAAGGGGGGGAGTCCAACTCCCACCGGGAGTAGGACTCCCCTTTTTCCTATTAGGAGTAGGAGAGGGAAGGAAGAGGAAGGAGGGAGGAAGGAAAGGGGGGCAGGCCCCCCTCCCAATTCGGATTGGGCTTGGGGGGGCGCCCCCTCCCTTGATCCTTTCCCCTCCTTTCCACTAAGGCCCAATAAGGCCCATATACCTCCCGGGGGGTTCCGATAACCTCCCGGTGATACGGCATTGTCCCAATCTTAGCCGGAACCTTTCCGGTGTCCAAATATAGTTGTCCAATATATCGATCTTTATGTCTCGACCATTTCGAGACTCCACGTCAAGTCCATGATTATATCCGGGACTCCGAACAACCTTCGGTACATCAAAATATATAAACTCATAATGAAACTGTCATCGTAACGTTAAGCATGCGGACCCTACGGGTTCGAGAACAATGTAGACATGACCGAGACCCGTCTCCGGTCAATAACCAATAGCGGAACCTGGATGCTCATATTGGCTCCTACATATTCTACGAAGATCTTTATCGGTCAGACCGCATAACAACATACGTTGTTCCCTTTGTCATCGGTATGTTACTTTCCCGAGATTCGATCGTCGGTATCTCAATACCTAGTTCAATCTCGTTACCGGCAAGTCTCTTTACTCGTTCCGTAATACATCATCTTGCAACTAACTTATTAGTTGCATTGCTTGCAAGGCTTAAGTGATGTGTATTACCGAGAGGGCCTAGAGATACCTCTCCGACAATCGGAGCGACAAATCCTAATCTCGAAATACGCCAACCCAACATGTACCTTTGGAGACACCTGTAGAGCACCTTTATAATCACCCAGTTACGTTGTGACGTTTGGTAGCACACAAAGTGTTCCTCCGGTAAACGGGAGTTGCATAATCTCATAGTCATAGGAACATGTATAAGTCATGAAGAAAGCAATAGCAACATACTAAACGATCGGGTGCTAAGCTAATGGAATGGGTCATGTCAATCACATCATTTTCCTAATGATGTGACCCGTTAATCAAATGACAACTCTTTGTCTATGGCTAGGAAACATAACCATCTTTGATCAACGAGCTAGTCAAATAGAGGCATACTAGTGACACTCTGTTTGTCTATGTATTCACACATGTATCATGTTTCCGGTTAATACAATTCTAGCATAAATAATAAACATTTATCATGATATAAGGAAATAAATAATAACTTTATTATTGCCTCTAGGGCATATTTCCTTCGGTCTCCCACTTGCACTAGAGTCAATAATCTAGTTCACATCGCCATGTGATTTATCACCAATAGTTCACATCACCATGTGATTAACACCCATAGTTCACACCAACATGTGACCAACACCCAAAGGGTTTACTAGAGTCAATAATCTAGTTCACATTGCTATGTGATTAATACCCAAAGAGTACTAAGGTGTGATCATTTTTTGCTTGTGAGGGAAGTTTAGTCAACGGGTCTGCCACATTCAAATCCGTATGTATTTTGCAAATTTCTATGTCAACAATGCTCTGCATGGAGCTACTCTAGCTAATTGCTCCCACTTTCAATATGTATCCAGATTGAGACTTTGAGTCATCTGGATCAATGTCAAAACTTGCATCGACGTAACCCTTTAAGACGAACCTTTTGTCACCTCCATAATCGAGAAACATATCCTTATTCTACTAAGCACAATTTTTGACCAATGTCCAGTGATCTACTCCTAGATCACTGTCGGTGTCAAAACCGGCGGATCTCGGGTAGGGGGTCCCGAACTGTGCGTCTAGGCCGGATGGTAACAGGAGGCGAGGGACACAAAGTTTTACCCAGGTTCGGGCCCTCTCGATGGAGGTAAAACCCTACGTCCTGCTTGATTAATATTGATGATATGGGTAGTACAAGAGTAGATCTACCACGAGATCAAATAGGCTAAACCCTAGAAGCTAGCCTATGGTATGATTGTTGATGTGTACGTTGTCCTACAGACTAAAACCCTCCGGTTTATATAGACACCGGATAGGGTTAGGGTTACATAGAGTCGGTTACAATGGTAGGAGATCTACATATCCGTATCGCCAAGCTTGCCTTCCACGCTAAGGAAAGTCCCTTCCGGACACGGGACAGAGCCTTCAATCTTGTATCTTCATAGCCCAGGAGTCCGGCTGAAGGTATAGTCCGGCTATCCGAACACCCCCTAACCCAGGACTCCCTCAGTAGCCCCTGAACCAGGCTTCAATGACGACGAGTCCGGCGCGCAGATTGTCTTCGGCATTGCAAGGCGGGTTCCTCCTCCAAGTACTTCATTGAAGATTTTGAACACAAAGATAGTGTCCGGCTTTGCAAAATAAGTTTCCACAAAATGCCATGGAGAGAATAATATTTACACAAATCTAATCTGCTGACGTATTCCGTAGCGTGACACACCACGACCAAGCCTTTATCCGAGTCGTTTCATTATCCCACCTCAGCGCGTCAAGCGAGGAGGTTTCCTTGGCATATCTTGTTAAAGCAGAGATCGTGTCCCCTAATCCCAGGATTCTCATCAATACGGGTGTGGGTAACCCAACCGCGCCATTGATTACGGCGCTTGGAGATAAGCGAGTTTTACCAGGCTGGTGGGGACATGTAGTTTTGTCCACCCATATAAGGGGATAAGGATCCAGCTTTTCACCTACGGCTTCTTCCTCCTTTGCCTATCCATTCTTGCGCACTCGAGCTCCAGCGCCCAAGTCCGCACTCCCCACCTCAACCCTCTCTAGGCATGTCCGGAGCGGGAGGCAAGTGGATGGTCTCCTCCGTCATGGAGGGACATATCAAAAAGCTGAGGAAGGCCGGATACCTGTCTAACGACATCGCGTACCGGCTCCCTGAAAAGGGGCAGCTCATCCCCACCCCTAGGCCCCATGAGAGGGTGGTGTTCCTCCCCCATTTCCTCCGCGGACTGGGCTTCCCTCTCCACCCATTTGTCCGGGGGCTCATGTTCTACTACGGCCTGGATTTCCACGATCTGGCCCCGAACTTCATCCTCAACATCTCGGCGTTTATCGTCGTGTGCGAGGCCTTCCTCCGCATCCGCCGACATTTCGGCCTATGGCTCAAGACTTTCAACGTCAAGCCGAAGGTGGTGCGCGGCAACCAGGCGGAGTGCAGAGGCGCCATGGTGGGCAAGATGGCAAACATCCTATGGCTCGAGGGCTCCTTTGTGGAGACCCTGAAGGGGTGGCAATCGGGGTGGTTTTACATCACCGAGCCACGTGACGCCGAATCGGTCGCAACCCCCGAGTTTTGATCCAGACCCCCCACGCGGCTCACCTCCTGGAAGGAGACGGGCCTGTCTTGGGGTAAAAAAGGAGAGCTGACCGGACTCCAAACATGCATCCAAACCCTGGCGGACAAGAAGCTCAAACTTGTCAACGTAGTCCAGGTTATGCTCATCCGCCCGATCCTCCCGTGTCAACAACGGGCTTTCAACCTGTGGGAGTTCGACCCGGCGCGGCACCAAACTCTGAGCAGGCTCTTCGACATGACGTACGAAGATGCCTGGAAGGTGCTTTTCAAAGGTGCCGAGGCTCCCGCATCTGCTACCGAGGATCGCGGATTCAGTGCATAGCGTCACGCTCTAGTGGTAAGCTGTTTTTTTCCTTTTACAGGGTATCAGTTTTTCATAGTTTGACTCCATGCGGGATCTAAGCTCCCTTACCTTTGACAGGATTGGCAGGTGATGTCCGGGCAGATCAACTGTCCGGCTCCTTTGCCCGAAGGCCTAGCGGACGCTCGCTTGGCGAAGCTGCTGGTTCTGGCACCCTATGTGGTGCCGGAGAAGAAGGCCGCGAAAAAGGCCACGGGGACTCGAAAGAGTGCCCGGCGCCAGGAGGTGTCGGATCCATCATCCGATGGTTCCGAGGCGCATTCCTCCCATGAAGACGAGGAGGAAGAAGGGGAGAACTCTCCCCCTCCAGCGGGAGGAGAGAAGAAAAGGACGGCCGCCCTCTCTGGGGAGGCCGGAGGGTCCAAGAAGGGGAAAACCCTTCCTTCGGACTACTCCACCGACGCCGACGGCGGAGAGGAGTGGCAGCCCAGGGCCAAGCCCCTGGTAAAATCGTAAGTATCTGGATACCAGAGTAATTCATAGTATTCCTTTATTGCATAGCTTTCCCTTACGTCGAATATGTTCATGCAGCCCACCCAAAGACCGGCTCGACGCGTCGTCGAGCGGCTCACTGGACTCGTCAGATGTGAACTCGCTTCCGACGGCTTCCTCCCCCCGCCCTATGGACAACACCGAAGTGTTGTCCCAACAGGTTCCAAGCCGGGAGGAGATGGTCCTGGAGGCATCGCAAGGTGACCTCCCGGACTCCAGGAGTAAAGGGGATGAAACCCCTCAGGGCTCCCAAGTCCGACTCTAAGCCGGACACCGCTCCGGAACCTTCAAAGGTTCCAGAGTCCGGCGGGGGACCTCCTTCCAAGAGGAGCAAGTCCATCGTGCCGGCGGCCCCCATCCAACCAAAGGCGTCGGACAATATGTTGGAGGCGCTCCAAGGCGCCTCCATCGACGAGGAGCACCGCACTATTAGGAGTGCGGTGGTCTAGAAGGTTCAGTCCGCCAAGAGCGGACTGACTGAAGCTTGTACTAGCCTTTTGATAGGCTTTGAGGTAAGTAAAGAATGTGTAAATAATAGTACCGCATAGACAGTAGCACCTGATGCTTTGTTTGGCGTTCGGGAAGAAAAACCGAATAGAGGATCAAATAGAATTCACAGGAGTCTAACAAAAATGAGTCAATATGCATATGCAGGCTTCCCTGCCTGCGTCCGCCGCACTGACTGCGGAAGTGGACACGCTAAAGCAGAACCTTGAGCGGTCCGAGAAAGAGCTCGGGCGTGCCAAGAAGCAGCTCGAGGACAATGAAGGTAAGAAATACCTTGTTTTTAAATATATATAAAAAGGTGCATTTGCAAAGAATTACAGGATTATCGTGGCTATTTTAGGGGCCACGTCTGAAGTGGCGACCCTTAAGCAAGTGGCGACCCACGTCCGAGGTTGGCAAGGTGCGGCAAGAGCTCTAGGATCTTATGGAAAAACATGAGAGTTTGGAGCTTGACTCCAAGACGCGAGCGTCCGAGCTCGCAGTGGCTATTGAAAATGCCAAGTCTGCCAAGGCCGAATCCGAGAAGACCCTCCAGGAGTTGGATGAGGTGAAGAAGATAGCGGCGGGTAAGGCATTCTTTATGCAAAGCAAACACATAAACATGAGTTACTTGTTACTTACCCGAATCCAGAGCTCTCCAGGAGCGTTCGCAGATTTTCCCGGAGTGTGTCCGATGCCGCCGCATTCTATCGAGCCGAGGAGGGCAGCTTGACAGAGAAGGTGTTCTGGTCTTAGTATACTGAGGCCGGACACCCCGTGCCCCTGAGCGACCAGCTGAAGCAACTGGTCGAGCTCCACAAGGCGGCCGAACATGCCATGAAGGGCCTCATTGTTCGGCTGTGGCCTGGAGGGGCTCTGCCTGGGAGCTATTTCGGGCTGGTGCGGCGGTTGGTGGAGGCCTGCCCTAGGCTTGAAGTCATCAAGCACTTCGTCTGCATTGAAGGTGCCCGTACGGCCCTTGCCCGTGCTAAGGTGCACTGGGGCAAGCTGGATGCTGAGAAGGTGGTGAAGGATGGGCCACCGCCGGGGAAAGAGCATCGCAAGCCCGAGAATTACTATAAGGATGTTCTGAAGGGTGCCTGCCTTGTGGCGGATGAATGTTCTAGGGATGTAATTTTTGAGTGAAACTTGCTCGTTTTGTCCTGTGCGCTGAAAACGTGTTTATATGCGCTAAGCAATGCTGTTGGAATTTAAAATATTACCTTCTGTGCGGCTGTTTATCAATTCTGAGAGATGGCGAGTCGTCGGCTTCTGCCCTCGTGCCGCTAGTGCTGGGGTGTTCGGGGATAAACCTGAGCGCTCTTTTTCCCATGTTTGGGTCCTTCGAGGGAGGCGCTCAGCCCAACGAACAAGGCAATCGGACTATAATGCGTGAATACTCTCACTTAGCCATAGAATTCTATAATTTTAAATTTCGGCGAAGCCCCTGGTATTCAGAAGACCAAGTTCGGGGCGCTATCCACGCCTTGGCCGGACAGAGCCGGCTCCTCGCCCTAAGCGGCATAAGTCTTTAGGGACTCGAAAAACCTCTCAAACAGCGACCAACTCTCACTTCATCATGACAGTCAGTTTTAGCTTTCTCCACTGAGGTGCTCAACCCAGCTCAACTAGAGCACAATCGCAGTTGTTCTCCTAGTGCTACCTTAGCCGATATAGCGGATCGTAAGGCACCAAAACATACGAGCCAGGCAAACCCAACTATTGACCCAAGACATGATTCGGAGCCGATGCATATAATGCTATAAGTTCGGGGTGCCGCACTTGTTAAAGTGTTCGGACTTCTCACACCATATTGAGGGGTGCTAAAAGCCCCTGGCGTATTTTGGCCGTACCAACATGTACGGGTGCAACATGTCGTTAAGGGACATATATAAAGAAAAAGGTAATGCAAAAATAGATGAAAGCTATGCATTGTTTATTAAAAAGGCATGCGATCAAAGCAGAACGATACAAATAATGCGATAAGTGGAAGGTTGGACTAGTTAACATGTCCGTTCCAGGGGCAAGCTACGGAATAGTATGCGGAACAGGTATACTGCTCGTGATAGAGACCACCTTGGAGTTCCGTACTGCGGTGTGGCTTGTCTGCTTCCCTGGTTCTTGCATCATTTGTGCGGCGATTGAACTGCTGAACAGGCCTTCCGAAGGATGGAGTCCTGAAAGTAAGAGAAAATTAAAAAAAATCGGTAGCCCCTGGTACCGTATAAGCCGTATTTTTGGGCGTGCCGTGATGGTGCCCCTCCCCCTGTACCCATGGTATCTCTAGAGCGTAGCTATGTACAGGAAGTATTGGCGTCGCCTTTTTGTGAGGGTTGGGGTTGGGGCCGCATTGCTATGCCTGCTCGGATCGTGCCAGGCGGTCTTGTTGTAGGTTACTCCGGGCGCGCTTGACGGTGTCCGGTCATTTAGTGGCCGAATTGGAGAACTGCCTAGAGAGGCTGCTTTGTACTTCCGCTGCAAGGGCCGCCGTGTGCTCCTCCATTCGGAGGGAGCGTTCGGTGTTTCCATTGACTGTAATTACTCCTCGAGGGCCTGGCATCATGAGCTTAAGGTATGCGTAGTGCGGTACCGCATTGAACTTAGCGAATGCGGTTCGCCCGAGCAGTGCGTGATAACCACTGCGAAACGGGACTATGTCGAAGATTAACTCCTCGCTTCGGAAATTATCTGGAGATCCTAAGACCACTTCAAGTGTGACTGAGCTTGTACAGTTGGCCTCTGCACCTGGTATTACGCCTTTAAAGGTCGTTTTGGTGGGCTTAATCCTCGAGGGATCTATGCCCATTTTCCGCACTGTATCCTGGTAAAGCAGGTTCAGCCTGCTGCCGCCGTCCATAAGGACTCTAGTGAGATGAAATCCGTCAATAATTGGGTCTAGGACCAATGCGGCGAATCCGCCATGATAGATGCTAGTGGGATGGTCCCTTCGATCAAAGGTGATCGGGCAGGTGGACCATCGGTTGAACTTTGGGGCGACTGGCTCTACCGCGTATACGTCCCATAACGCGTGCTTCCGCTCCCTTTTGGGGACGTGGGTTGCGTATATCATGTTCACCATCCGCACTTGTGGGGGAAAACCCTTCTGTCCACTGTTGTTCGGCGGCCGGGGCTCCTCGTCATGATTGCTATGCAGCCCCTTGTCTTCATTTTTGGCGTTTAACTTGCCTGCCTGCTTGAACACCCAACAATCCCTGTTGGTGTGATTGGCCGACTTTTCGGGGGTGCCATGTATCTGGCACAAGCGGTCGAGTATTCGGTCCAAACTGGACGGGCCCATAGGATTCCTTTTGAATGGCTTTTTCTGCTGACCGGATTTAGAGCCTCTGAATCCGGCATTAACTGCCGTATCCTCAGCATTGTCGTCATTAATGCGGTGCTTCTGGTTGTTGTGACGCGACCTGCCACTATTATCCCTGGTGTCTGAATTACCAGGGTTCTTGGTCATATTGTTGCTACGAGCAAGCCAGCTGTCTTCTCCCGCGCAAAAGCGGGTCATGAGTGTCGTGAGTGCTGCCATAGATTTTGGCTTTTCCTGTCCAAGGTGTAGGGCCAGCCACTCGTCACGGATATTGTGCTTGAAGGCTGCTAGGGCCTTAGCGTCCGGACAGTCGACTATTTGATTTTTCTTTGTTAGGAACCATGTCCAGAATTGCATGGCTGATTCCTCTGGCTGCTGAATTACGTGACTTAGGTCATCGGCGTTTGGGGGTCGCACATAAGTGCCATGGAAATTGTCGAGGAATGCGTCTTCCAGGTCCTCCCAACAACTGATTGATCCTGTTGGCAAGCTGTTAAGCCAATGCCGAGCTGGTCCTTTAAGCTTGAGTGGGAGGTATTTGATGGCGTGGAAATCGTCGCCGCGGGCCATGTGGATATGAATGAGATAATCCTCGATCCATGCCGCAGGATCTGTTGTGCCATCATATGATTCGATGTTTACGGGTTTTAAACCCTCGGGGATTTGATGGTCCATTATTTCGTCTGTAAAGCATAGTGGGTGTGCGGCGCCTCTGTACTGGGCGATATCATGACGTAGCTCCAATGAGCTGTGTTCGTCCCTGCCGAATTTGTGGCCGGCATGACAGTTACCATCACGAGCCGTGGGACACCCATGCGATCCGTAGATCGAGCATGTTTGCCTTGCCTTGTCCTCCAACATGTCTTGTAAGTCCGGCGCATATTCTCGTGCCTTGGTACGGGGTGCGGCTTGAGTGGAGGGCCGGGAGGCCTCTCTATCGCGGCCACGAGGTGGCCGGTCGGCCGCATCAAGTGCTTCCTCCTCTAATCGGGGTAGCAACCTTCGCTTTGGGTAGCTCTTGTAGGGGCGTTCAAGTTTATGCTCTTCGGCCGCAAGGACTTCAGTCCATCTGTCGACCAGCAAATCTTGATCAGCTCTAAGCTGTTGCTATTTTTTCTGGAGGCTTCTTGCCGTGGCTATAAGCCTGCGTTGAAAACGCTCTTGCTCGACGGGATCCTCTGGCACGATGAATTCTTCGTCGTCGAGGCTTGCCTCGTCTTCGGAGGGAGGCATATAATTATCATCCTCGACCTCTCTGTCTACCGCTCTCTCATGAGGGCTGGTTTCTCCATCCTCCTGTGCTAAGTCTTGCTGGAGGGGGTTTTCTTCGGCACTTTCCGGAGTGTTATTATCTCCCGTGCTGGTGATCGTATTTGTTTTGGCGGGATTTTGAGCGGCGCCGCTGACACCGCCGCTTAGGCTGTTTCTTGGAGGGGTCATCCTCCGCTGTTCCATCGCCATGTCCCTCTTTTGGGGTGTCCACCATGTATATGTCATATGACGAGGTGGCTTTCCAGGGCATAATAGGCGCTGGTTCTTCATCATCTCCTTCATCGGCATCCATACCGTCGATGTCTTCGGAGTCGAAGTCGAGCATGTCGGTTAAGTCGTCGACAGTGGCTACAAAGTGGGTGGTGGGTGGGCTTTGAATTTCTTCATCGTCCGTACCCCAACCTTGCTGACCGTAGTCCGGCCAGGGCTCTCCTGATAAAGAGAGAGACTTCAGTGACTTCGGGATATCGCCGAAAGGCGAGTGCTGAAAGATGTCCGCGGCAGTGAACTCCATGATCGGCGCCCAATCTGATTCAATCGGCAGGGGCGCGGAGGGTTCGGAGTCCGGAGAGGAGTCCGGCTCCTTGGAGTCACGAGTCTTGCAGAGTACGGGGCTGGTGTTCGGCTCAATCGCCGTTGGGGTCGCAGTCCCCGGGGTGGCGTCCAACCGCCCATCCTCGATTGGCACAGTTGGCTCCGAATTAAGGGTCGGAGACGATGCGGGTGCGGCCTCCAGGGCATTGTTCAGCGGCAGAGCTGGATCATGCTCGTCGTGACAGTGCCGCGCGCTCGGCAGTGGCTCGAATCCATCGAAGATCAAGTCCCCGCGGATGTCAGCCATGTAGTATAAACTTCCAAATCTGACCTGACGGCCAGGGGCGTAGCTTTCGATCTGCTCCAGATGGCCAAGCGAATTGGCCCGCAGTGCGAAGCCGCCGAAGACGAAGACCTATCCGGGAGGAAGGTCTCACCCTGGACTACATCGCTATCGATGATCGTAGGAGCCATCGATCCTGACGGCGATGACATAGAGGAACTCTCAATGAAAGCACCAATGTCGGTGTCAAAACCGATGGATCTCGGGTAGGGGGTCCCGAACTATGCGTCTAGGCCGGATGGTAACAGGAGGCGAGGGACACGAAGTTTTACCCAGGTTCGGGCCCTCTCGATGGAGGTAAAACCCTACGTCCTGCTTGATTAATATTGATGATATGGGTAGTACAAGAGTAGATCTACCACTAGATCGAAGAGGCTAAACCCTAGAAGCTAGCCTATGGTATGATCGTTGATGTGTACGTTGTCCTACGGACTAAAACCCTCCGGTTTATATAGGCACCGGATAGGGTTAGGGTTACATAGAGTCGGTTACAATGGTAGGAGATCTACATATCCGTATCGCCAAGCTTGCCTTCCACGCCAAGGAAAGTCCCGTCCGGACACGGGGCGGAGTCTTCAATCTTGTATCTTCATAGCCCAGGAGTCCGGCTGAAAGTATAGTCCGACTATCCGAAGACCCCCTAACCCAGGACTCCCTCAATCACTATTGTACTCCCTTGCTAAACTCAGGGCAGGGTGTACAATAGGTCTGGTACAAAGCATGGCATACTTTATAGAACCTATGGCCGAGGCATAGGGAATGACTTTCATTCTCTCTCTATCTTCTTCCGTGGTCGGGTATTGAGTCTTACTCAACTTCACACCTTGTAACACAGGCCAGAACTCCTTTTTGACTGTTCCATTTTGAACTACTTCAAAATCTTGTCAAGGTATGTAATCATTGAAAAACTTATCAAGTGTCTTGATCTATCTCTATAGATCTTGATGCTCAATATGTAAGCAGCTTCACCGAGGTCTTTCTTTGAAAAACTCCTTTCAAAACACTCCTTTATGCTTTGCAGAATAATTCTACATTATTTCCTTTCAACAATATGTCATTCACTTATACTTATCAGAAATGTTGTAGTGCTCCCACTCACTTTCTTGTAAATACAGGCTTCACCGCAAGTTTGTATAAAACTATATGCTTTGATCAACTTATCAAAGCGTGTATTCCAACTCTGAGATTCTTGCACCAGTCCATAGATGGATCGCTGGAGCTTACATATTTTGTTAGCACCTTTAGGATTGACAAAACCTTCTGGTTGCATCATATACAACTCTTCTTTAATAAATTCATTAAGGAATGCAGTTTTGTTTATCCATTTGTCAGATTTCATAAAATGCGTCAATTGCTAACATGATTTGGACATACTTAAGCATAGATACGAGTGAGAAACTCTCATCGTAGTCAACACCTTGAACTTTGCCAAAAACCTTTTTCGACAAGTCTAGCTTTGTAGATAGTAAAACTACTACCAGCGTCTGTCTTCCTCTTGAAGATCCATTTATTCTCAATTGCTTGTCGATCATCGGGCAAGTCAACCAAAGTCCATTCTTTGTTCTCATACATGGATCGCATCTCAGATTTCATGGCCTCAAACCATTTGGCGGAATCTGGGCTCATCATCGCTTCCTCATAGTTTGTAGGCTCGTCATGGTCAAGTACATGACCTACAGAACAGGAGTACCATACCACTCTGGTGTGGATCTTACTCTGGTTGATCTATGAGGTTTAGTAGTAACTTGTTCTGAAGTTTCATGATCATCATCATTAGCTTCCTCACTAATTGGTGTAGGTGTCACAGAAACCGGTTTCTGTGATGTACTACTTTCCAATAAGGGAGCAGGTACAATTACCTCATCAAGTTCTACTTTCCTCCCACTCACTTCTTTCGAGAGAAACTCCTTCTCTAGAAAGGATCCATTCTTAGCAACAAATGTCTTGCCTTCGGATCTGTGATAGAAGGTGTACCCAATAGTCTCCCTCGAGTATCCTATGAAGACACATTTCTCCGATTTGGGTTCGAGCTTATCAGGTTGAAGCTTTTTCACATAAGCATCGCAGCCCCAAACTTTCAGAAACGACAACTTAGGTTTCTCGCCAAACCACAGTTCATATGGTGTTGTCTCAACGGATTTGGATGGTGCCCTATTTAACGTGAATGCAGCTCTCTCTAATGCATAACCCCAAAATGATAGTGGTAGATCGATAAGAGACATCATAGATCGCACCATATCTAATAAAGTGTGGTTATGACGTTCGGACACACCATTATGTTGTGGTGTTCTAGGTGGCGTGAGTAGTGAAACTATTTCACATTGTTTTAACTAAAGGCCAAACTCATAACTCAAATATTTTACTTCTGCGATCATATCGTAGAAACTTTTATTTTTGTTACGATGATTCTCCACTTCACTTTGAAATTCTTTGAACTTTTCATATGCTTCAGACTTGTGTTTCATCAAGTAGATATACCCATATCTGCTCAAATCATCTATGAAGGTCAGAAAATAATGATACTTGCCGTGAGCCTTAACATTCATCGGACCACATACATCAGTATGTATTATTTCCAATAAGTCAGTTGCTCACTCCATTGTTCCGGAGAACGGAGTCTTAGTCATCTTTCCCATGAGGCATGGTTCGCAAGCATCAAGTGATTCATAATCAAGCGATTCCAAAAGTCCATCAGTATGGAGTTTCTTCATGTGCTTTACACCAATATGACCTAAACGGTAGTGCCACAAATAAGTTGCACTATCATTATTAACATTGCATCTTTTGGCTTCAATATTATGAATATGTGTATCATTATGATCGAGATCCAACAAACCATTTTCGTTGGTGTGTATGACCATAGAAGGTTTTATTCATGTAAACAGAACAACAATTGTTCTCTAACTTAAATGAATAACCGTATTGCAATAAACATGATCAAATCATATTCATGCTCAACGCAAACACCAAATAACACTTATTTAGGTTCAACACTAATCCCAAAAGTATAGGGAGTCTGCGATGATGATCATATCAATCTTGGAACCACTTCCAACACACATCATCACTTCACCCTTAACTAGTCTCTGTTTATTTTGCAACTCCCGTTCCGAGTTACTACTCTTAGCAACTAAACCAGTATCAAATACTGAGGGGTTGCTATAAACACTAGTAAAGTACATATCAATAACATCACTACTAGGAAAAGGGCTATAGATGGAATTGACACTAATGACGCACCAGACATGGGGTGCGCCATTACTATATACTAATGGCGCACCATGTGTTGGTGCGCCATTAGTGTCCAAATACTAATGGCGCACCACATCCACGGTGCGCCATTAGTAAAAAAACTTTTTTAATTTTTTTTTCAAAACTACTAATGGCGCACAGTGGGAGTGGTGCGCCATTACTAGTTGAACTAGTAATGGAGCACCACTCCCACGGTGCGCCAATAGTGAATTTTTTTTAATTTTTTTCAAAACTACTAATGGCGCACCGTTGGAGTGGACCGCCTTTTCAGTTTTTAAAAAAATAAAAAAAATGATGGAAATGTCAAAAAATTAAAAGAAAATAAGTTTCCCATGTGATATGTGGTCTAATTGTTGTGAAAATTTACAAATATGAATTTCGACTTTATTTGCGAAATCCCTCGAGAATTTGTAAATTGGGCATAACTTTTGCGTACGAACTTGGACGAAAAAGTTTTTTATATGAAAAATCATCTACTCGAAAAATTACATCCGAATTCAAGCAGAAGCTTCTGTCGTACCCTTTACATGAGGATTCTTCCGCGGAAGAACAACTCATATTCGCCTTGTCACAGGGCGCCGAGCACAACCTAATGACCTATGAGGCGTACGATATCAACGGCTACACATTCTACACCGAGAACAAGGACATGAAGAGCGATGGTTATCAGAACTCTAGGGTAACGATGGAATCCTACACCGGTAACAACAAGGACAGATACTATGGAATGATCGAGGAGATCTGGGAGCTAGGCTACACTGGAGAGAAGGTCCCGATGTTCCGTGTCAGATGGGCCAAGAGCGTCCTAAAAGAAGACCGGTATTTCACCACCATGGTTATACCCGAAGCCAAATCCAAGACCGCGGGTGCAAACATCACTGCGAAAAATGAGCCATGGGTACTGGCTTCCCAAGTGGACCAATGCTTCTTCATTACCGACCCATCAAAGCCCAGTCGTGTTGTCATGAGGAGAGGCAAAAGGAAGATCATCGAAATGGATGGAGTAGCCAATTAGCAAGACTTCGACAAGTACGGCGACCCGAAGATCGAACATGACGATGATGATGAAGTAGCAACATACACCACAAGAATAAGCAGGACCACCCTACCTAAAGGACCTCCGTTCCACCGAAGAACTCCATTTGCGAAAAAGAAGGGCAAGAAGATTATGAACAGATAGCTAGCTAAGATAGACTGTATCTAAATCGTAGTCTTCATTCCTCTGTTGTATTTCATGGGCACTTTTTGATATCATGAATATTTTTAAATTTCTTGGGCACTTTTTGAATTCATGAATATTTTTTCAAATTTGATGATATTTTTTCATATTCAATATGATAAAATATTGAATATTCATGAGGACACTTGATCTCGATCCCCCTCCATCTCGATCTTGATTCCCCCTCCATCTCGATCTCGATCCCACCCGCACCCTCCCCCGCTAGCTCCACCGCCGCCGACGACCCACCACACCCTCCCCCGCTCCACCACCGCCGCCGCCGACCCCCCGCACCCTCCCCCTCTCCACCACCGCCGACAAGCAACCCCCGCACCCTCCCCCGCTCCACCACCGCCGACGAGCACCCCCCGCACCCTCCCCCGCTCCCCGGTGAGCTCCGCCTCCTCTCCCCTCTTCATTTAAAAAAATAATACTAAAAAGTGTAGACTACAATTGTTGTTAAACAACAATTATTACTGTTTTTATTAAAAATATATTACTGTTTCATATTCATATTCATTTTCTAAAAAATTATTACATGCAACAAAAAAATTACTTATGGCGCACCTCTGGCTGGTGCGCCATTGCTATATATAAAAAAAGATTACTAATGGCGCACCTCTGCCTGGTGCACCATTGCTATGTAAAAAAAAGATTACTAATGGCGCACCTCTGCCTGGTGCGCCATTGCTATGTAAAAAAAAGATTACTAATGGCGCACCGACGGCGGGTGCACCATTAGTAAGATTCCCCCTAGCTAATTCCCTCCCTCTCGCCAGATCCCCTTCCTCCCTCTCCCTCGCCCCCTAGCCAATTCCCCCCGCTGCCCCGACCCACGCCGCCGCCGCCCCCGCGCCTCCGTCTCCGTCGCCGCCCCCACGCCGCCGCCGCCCCGCGCCTCCGTCTCCATCACCGCCCCCACGCTGCCGCCGCCCCCGCGCCTCCGTCTCCATCGCCGCCCCCACGCCGCCGCCGCCCCCACGCCTCCGTCTTCGTCGCCGCCCCCACGTCGACGCCGCCCCACACCTCCATCTCCGTCGCTGCCCCTGCGCCTCCTCAGACGCCCTCGGATGCCCGCCAATTTCCTCCGCCTCGACCACCATTGCCACCGCTCGACGCCGAATTCACGCCGCCTCGACTAGCTCCGGCTACCCCGAGTCGCCCTCGACCTCCCAAGTGAGCACCCGAGCCGCTTCCCCCTCTTCCCCCTCTTGATTTCCTTCTGATGTGTTCTAGGGTTAGGGGTTGGAGAATTTTGGACAAGAAAAGGGGTTGGAGAATTAAGTAGCTAGGGTTGGGGAATTAAGTAGCTAAGGAGATTATGTTTAGAGCATCAATGATGGGTGTTGATATACCTCTGGATAATTTTGATTTTATTCATGTTCTCAAGGAATTGGAATTATCCAGGGAACAAATTAGTAAGAAATTTGTACAGTAGCAACCAGGGGAGGTCGAGGGCAGCAACCAGGGGAGGAGAGGAGGAGCAGACCAACAGCAGCAGCAACCATGGGATGAGGGGAGGAGCGGACTAGTAGCAGCAACCAGAGGAGGAGGGGAGGAGCAGACCAGCAACAACAGCAACCCGGGGAGGAGGAGCAAGCCAGCAACCATGGGCGGCGGCGGCGGCTGTCTAGGAGAGGGTTGGGTCGGGGGGAGGGGAACATGTTCGATCTAGGTTTCCAGGGGGTGGTTTGATACAGTAAAAAACATATGACAGATGGGGCCCAAAAAAATTGAGTCGCTCAACCCAGAAAACACGACTAGTCGTGACTAGTCGACACTAGTCGCTCGACAGTCGCCGGGCTGAGTCGACCCTGCCAGTGCGACTCGACAACTAGTCGCAACTAGTCGAGCAACTCGAAAACAGAGGCGAATATAGAATCCTGCATGCGCATTTTGAAGCAAGACTCCTGTGATGATTTATACTGAACTTTATTTGTGTTTTATCTTGAAATTCAAACTTACTGTATCCTGAAATTCAAGCTTACTATACCCTGATTTAACTGGAGTACAATGTTGTAGCTTCACTTGTCTTCGAGTGAAATACTCCTGAATAATCATAATCAATTGTTGCATATGGCGCTATATTAGTTCTACCAAGTTGAGGGTTTCGTTAAGTAGACCTAACTTGATCATAATCAATTTTTAAGGGGCTATATTAGTTCTACCAAGTTGGGGGTTTCGATAAGTTGCATGTACCCTAAATTCAAGTAAATTAAGTTGCCTGTACCAAGTTGAGTACTCCAGTTTTCTGTTTTCTCTTTTCGTTAAGTTGGAGTAACAGTTTTATTGCCTGTTACTACACCTGTACTGCACATTACAAAGTCTCCTAGTACTTAAACCACCCAAGCTATGAGGCAAAAATTTCAGTTAACTGTTATGGACAATTGTCAATTTTCTGTAATGATGATGGAACATCATAAAGCATTGTACTCCAGTGTATATGAAGGATACAAAAAATTTAGCAACTTCTCTGATTTTATAAAGTTGTTCTTATATGGGTGAAACCTCACTTGTTTTTAGGCTAGTGCAGGGTGTTGCTTTATTATGTCATCATTTGTAACTATGCCACAAATAAATTGTTCCTTCTTCTGTATTTGAAGTAATGACTGTTCATAAGCTGAGTCATGGATTAAGTTGTTTCTTTGCTGTACCATTATATCTGGATGATTTTTTGTTTGGTGACCTATTATATCTGGAATGGAAGCTCACATAAGTTGAGCTGATTTTTTCCATATGAAAGCAGATGACCATATGGTCTGTGGCTGGGTTTTGTCTCCGACCATTGTGTCGTGATGAATTTGTAGGTACCCCGAGAGGCCCTTGAGTTTGCCAGAATGTCGATTAACTTCCGTTCCGGCAAATTCGGGTACTCCATATGTCCTATTTTCAGCAAAGGTCATGCTGAAATTTTCCGTGAATTTTAGCATGACGTTGCTAAAAATAGGACATATGGGGTACTTGCGACTAATGCATTGGCCGGGGTATCTTAGTACTTAGTTAAGTAGGATCAACTGCCCCGCCATTCTTGCTGCATTAAACCATAGGTGGCAATAGAGCCAAGTGATTAGGCCCAACTTAGAATTCTCGTTAGCATTGATAAACCCTAGATGATAAACCCAACATAGGTGGCAATAGAGCCAAGTGATTAGTGCCAAGTGATTAGGCCCAACCTAGGGTGCCTCGGCATCGATAAACCCTAAATGATGAAAACTTAACTTGGCTTCTATAGGGTGCCTCGGTGTTGATGAGAACCTAAATGATGAAAGCTTAGGCTTTTAGGGTGCCTCGGCGTCGACGAAACCTAAATGATGAAAGCTTAGTCTTTTAGGGTGCCTCGACATCAACAAACCCTAAATGATAAAACATTGGCTTTTAGGGTGCCTCGGTGTCGATAAGAACCTAAATAATGAAATCTTAGGCTTTTAGGGTGCCTCAGCGTCGACAAACCCTAAATGATAAAAGCTTAGCTTTTAGGATGCCTCGGTGTCAACAAACCCTAAATGATGTAGTTTTGAATTATGAACGTAGGATATGTCGTCATTATCATCGGATGATGAAAGGGACGACGAAAGTCTCCCGGCGGAGTACGACTGGTGCCACGACGATCGAGGTCTGTGCAACATGCCTCACCTGGACGATGATCGGCGCTTCAGCATTAAGCTCGAGGAGACCTTTAAAGTTGAAACGGTACACAACGATGACAAGTGTTATTTTCATAACTAAGCATGACTTCAACTATTTCAACGTGTAATTTTCATCTTTTACAATTCAAGTATAGCTTATCCCATGCCATGCAAGACGCTATGTCTTGGAGAGGATGGATTTTGAAGACCATGAAATTTCTGAAACAAAGAAAATTTACCTAAGGACTCATCATGATGTGGACTTTGAAGTAAATCTATATAATTCTGAGAGCGTAACGCATTTTGGTTGCAAAAATTGGGAAGCATTTTGCAAGATGTATGGTTTTGATGAGGGTATGCTTATCACCATGGATCTTGGTAATCCTGACATCAACCAAGACAATATGGACATTTGGGTCCTTGTTGATACGCCTCTAGTTCTACCGCTATGTGAGTTTCTCAAACATAGTTATTAGCTAATTTATATTGTTTATTTCAAAATAGTTGACAGCTTATTTCCATTGACAGCTTATTTTTATTGTTCAAAGAATGTGCGGGAGATGGTAGACAAAACCCACACACTGATGGCTCCGAATTAACAACTTACAAGGAGAAAAATCATCTGGTCGGATTTTGTACTGACATTGAGAATTACATTATCCACAATCAAACTCCTCAACATTATGGTAAATACGTGCCACTAGTGCATGTGTTCAATTATGGTAACTACCATGGAGATACCCTGGTAAGATTTTTACTATTACGACATTCGTGCATCTTTTGCATACTTCTAAAACTAGTACATCATTGCTAACTATGAAGTTATTACTATGTTTTTCAACAGATAATCCCAGAGAATTGTGTGCCTCATATGATGTATTAGAAAAGTAGTGTTAATGTTTTGAACATACAGCCAGGTCGTCCTACGAATCTCAACTGTCCATACGAGATTTCTAAAAGAAGTGGAGACATGAAAATCAAAGGGTGGAAAAAATGTATGGACAGTCGTAAGGAGCTTCTTGGAAGCAAAAGGAAGCGAAGCGCAAGAATTGGAGATAGGATGTTCTCCATTCTCCATAATGGAGAGTCAGGGTCTATATTGTTTTATGCTATTTTAGCTCAAATAGGGTATTTAGGTCCTGCCTAATACTGATGATCATGTGCTAAGAACAATTAAGTAGGGTTGGTTCGATGACTATCAAGATGATGATCGTATGAATTGTTATGAATAACGAGTAGAAGTTGTATGATGATGATTAGTAGGACTTGTTAGGATTAGTATTACTTCCGACAAACTCGATACTCGCGGTCTCGAGACTTGTAATGTTTTATCTTTGTTCGGTCTTTTGAATTCGGAGACTAATATGATGAATTGTATTCGGAGACTAATCTTCTATTGTATTCGATGAATCTACTGTTGATGTGTGCTACTGTCTATATTCTATCAAATAATATATTTTGTAACCTGTGCAAAAATCAGAAAAGTAAAAAAACCTAATATTCATACTAATGGCGCATCACTACAGAGTGCGCCATTAGTATGTCAGGTATACTAATGGCGCATCACTACAGAGTGCGCCATTAGTATGCCAAGTATACTAATGGCGCATCCATTCGCAGTGCGCCATTAGTGTGCCAAAGCACATGGTTAAATATGGCCCTAGGAGGCATACTAATGGCGCATGGTGTTATATACTAATGGCGCACTTGGTGGTGCGCCATTAGTATACCAGATACTAATGGCGCACCAGTGGTGTGCCATTAGTAATAAATACTGGTAGCGTGATACTAATGGTGCACCAGTGATGCGCCATTAGTAGGCAAAACTGGTGCGCCATTAGTAGGCCTTTTCCTAGTAGTGCATGTATATCAAATATACCTTTGTTCACTTTGCCATCCTTCTTATCCGCCAAATACTTGGGGTAGTTCCGCTTCGAGTGACCAGTCCCTTTGTAGTAGAAGCACTTAGTCTCAGGCTTAGGTCCAGACTTGGGCTTCTTCACTTGAGCAGCAACTTGCTTGCCGTTCTTCTTGAAGTTCCCCTTCTTCCCTTTGCCCTTTTCTTGAAACTAGTGGTCTTGTCTACCATCAACACTTGCTTTTTCTTGATTTCTACCTTCATCGATTTCAGCATTGCGAAGAGCTTGGGAATCATTTCCGTTATCCCTTGCATATCATAGTTCATCACGATGTTCTACTAACTTGGTGATGGTGACTAGAGAATTCTGTCAGTCACTATTTTATCTGCAAGATTAACTCCCACATGATTCAAGCAATTGTAGTACCCAGACAATCTGAGCACATGCTCACTGCTTGAGCTATTCTCCTCCATCTTTTAGCTATAGAACTTGTTGGAGACTTCATATCTCTCAACTCCGGTATTTGCTTGAAATATTAACTTCAACTCCTGGAACATCTCATCTGGTCCATGACGTTCAAAACATCTTTGAAGTCCCGATTCTAAGCCGTTTATGCATGGTGCACTAACCTATCAAGTAGTCATCATATTGAGCTAGCCAAACGTTCATAACATCTGCATTTGCTCTTGCAATAGGCCAGTCACCTAGAGGTGCATCAAGGACATAATTCTTCTGTGCAGCAATGAGGATAAACCTCAGATCACGGATCCAATCCGCATCATTGCTACTAACATTTGTCAACTTAGTTTTCTCTAGGAACATATAAAAATTAAACGGGGAGCAACATCGCGAGCTATTGATCTACAACATAGATATGCTAATACTACCAGGACTAAGTTCAGGATAAATTAAAGTTCAATTAATCATATTACTTAAGAACTCCCACTTAGATAGACATCCCTCTAAACATCTAAGTGATCACGTGATCCAAATCAACTAAACCATAATCGATCATCACGACGTGAAATGGAGTAGCTTTTAATGGTGAACATCATTATGTTGATCATATCTACTATATGATTCACGCTCGACCTTTCGGTCTTAGTGTTCCGAGGCCATATCTGCATATGCTAGGCTCGTCAAGTTTAACATGAGTATTCTGCGTGTGCAAAACTGGCTTGCACCCGCTGTAGATGGACGTAGAGCTTATCACACCCGATCATCACATGGTGTCTGGGCACGACGAACTTTGGCAACGGTGCATACTCTGGGAGAACACTTTTTATCTTGAAATTTAGTGAGAGATCATCTTATAAAGCTACCGTCGAACTAAGCAAAATAAGATGCATAAAAGATAAACATCACATGCAATCAAAATATGTGACATGATATGGCCATCATCATCTTGTGCCTTTGATCTCCATCTCCAAAACATCGTCATGATTTCCATCGTCACCGGCATGACACCATGATCTCCATCATCTTGATCTATATCAATGTGTCGTCACATGGTCGTCTCGCCAACTATTGCTCTTGCAACTATTGCTATCGCATAGCGATAATTGTAAAGCAATTATTTGGCGCTTGCATCTTATGCAATAAAGAGACAACCATAAGGCTTCTGCCAGTTGCCGATAACTTCAACAAAACATGATCATCTTATACAACAACTTATATCTCATCACGTCTTGACCATATCGCATCACAACATGCCCTGCAAAAACAAGTTAGACGTCCTCTACTTTGTTGTTGCAAGTTTTACGTGGCTGCTACGGGCTGAGCAAGAACCGTTCTTACCTACGCATCAAAACCACATGATAGTTTGTCAAGTTGGTGCTGTTTTAACCTTCGCAAGGACCGGGCGTAGCCACACTCGGTTCAACTAAAGTTGGAGAAACTGACACCCGCCAGCCACCTGTGTGCAAAGCACGTCGGTAGAACCAGTCTCGCGTAAGCGTACGCGTAATGTCGGTCCGGGCCGCTTCATCCAACAATACCGCCGAACCAAAGTATGACATGCTGGTAAGGAGTATGACTTATATCGCCCACAGCTCACTTGTGTTCTACTCGTGCATAACATCAACGCATAAAACCTGGGCTCGGATGCCACTATTGGGGAACGTAGTAATTTCAAAAAAATTCCTATGCACACGCAAGATCATGGTGATGCATAGCAACGAGAGGGGAGAGTGTTGTCTACGTACCCTCGTAGACCGGAAGCGGAAGTGTTATAACAACGCGGTTGATGTAGTCGTACGTCTTCATGGCCTGACCGATCAAGCACCGAAACTATGGCACCTCCAAGTTTTTGCACACATTCAGCTCGATGACGATCCCCGGACTCCGATCCAGCAAAGTGTCGGGGCTGAGTTCCGTCAGCATGATGGTGTGGTGACGATCTTGATGTTCTACCATCGCAGGGCTTCGCCTAAGCACTGCTACAATATTTTCGAGGATTATGGTGGAGGGGGCACCGCACACGGCTAAGAGATCAATGATCAATTGTTGTGTCTCTGGGGTGCCCCCTGCCCCCGTATATAAAGGAGTGGAGGAGGGGGCCGGCCAAGGAGGGTGGCGCGCCCAAGGTGGGGAGTCCAACTCCCACCGGGAGTAGGACTCCCCTTTTTCCTATTAGGAGTAGGAGAGGGAAGGAAGAGGAACGAGGGAGGAAGGAAAGGGGGGGCCGGCCGCCCTCCCAATTCGGATTGGGCTTGGGGGAGGGCGCCCCCTCCCTTGATCCTTTCCCCTTCTTTCCACTAAGGCCCAATAAGGCCCATATACCTCCCGGGGGGTTCCGATAACCTCCCGGTTATCCGGTATTGTCCCAATCTTATCCGGAACCTTTCCGGTGTCCAGATATAGTCGTCCAATATATCGATCTTTATGTCTCGACCATTTTGAGACTCCTTGTCAAGTCTGTGATCATATCCGGGACTCCGAACAACCTTCGGTACATCAAAATATATAAACTCATAATGAAACTGTCATCGTAACGTTAAGCGTGCGGACCCTACGGGTTCGAGAACAATGTAGACATGACCGAGACACGTGTCCGGTCAATAACCAATAGCGGAACCTGGATGCTCATATTCTCTCCTACATATTCTACGAAGAACTTTATCGATCAGACCGCATAACAACATACTTCCCTTTGTCATTGGTATGTTACTTGCCCGAGATTCGATCGTCGGTATCTCAATACCTAGTTCAATCTCGTTACCGGCAAGTCTCTTTACTCATTCCGTAATACATCATCTTGCAACTAACTTATTAGTTGCATTGCTTGCAAGGCTTAAGTGATGTGTATTACCGAGAGGGCCCAGAGATACCTCTCCGACAATCGGAGCGACAAATCCTAATCTCGAAATACGCCAACCCAACATGTACCTTTGGAGACACCTGTAGAGCACCTTTATAATCACCCTGTTACGTTGTGACGTTTGGTAGCACACAAAATGTTTCTCCGGTAAACGGGAGTTGCGTAATCTCATAGTCATAGGAACATGTATAAGTCATGAAGAAAGCAATAGCAACATACTAAACGATCGGGTGCTAAGCTAATGGAATGGGTCATGTCAATCACATCATTCTCCTAATGATGTGATCCCGTTAATCAAATGACAACTCTTTGTCTATGGCTAGGAAACATAACCATCTTTGATCAACGAGCTAGTCAAGTACAGGGATAGTAGTGACACTCTGTTTGTCTATGTATTCACACATGTATCATGTTTCCGGTTAATACAATTCTAGCATGAATAATAACCATTTATCATGATATAAGGAAATAAATAATAACTTTATTATTGCCTCTAGGGCATATTTCCTTCACGCCACACGGTCACGATGAGTATGATTTAGCCCTACCATCAGACAGTGCTCAGGAGATCGCACCGGCAACCGCTCCGACCCTCAATTCGGAACCAGTTGCGCCGTCCATGGACGGGTGGATAGACCCCGCCACGGAGGCCGTATCCTCAGCGGCGATCGAGCCGAATATCAACCTTAACCTTCACGAGAGCCATGATGCCACACTGCCGGATCCTTCCCCGGCCATGGACTCCGAACCGCCTGCGCCCGTACCTATCGAATCCAACTGGGCGCCGATCATGGAGTTTACCTCCGCGGATATTTTTCAGCACTCGCCCTTCAGCGACATACTGAACTCATTAAGATCTCTCTCCCTGTCAGGAGAGTCCTAGCTGAACTATGTTCGGAAGGATTGGGATGCGGATGACGAAGAAACTCGCCGCCCACCCACCACCCACTTAGTAGCCACTTTCGACGATTTGACCAACTTGCTCGACTTCGACTTCGAAGACATCAACGGCATGGACGACGATGTAGGAGATGAACAGGAACCGCTGCCCACAGGGCACTAGATGCCCACTTCATCATACGATGTATACATGGTGGACACACCCAAAGAAAACGACGACGAGGAATGGAAGGACGCAGCGAAGGGTTGTTCCCTTGAGAAGCAGTCAAAGCGGCGGCGTAAGCGCCGCTCCAAATCCCGCCTCGGCAGAAATAGCGGTCATATAGACCCAGCGATAGAGCAGGGTGAACCATCGCCCGACCAGGGCAACACGGAGAATCAAACCGAACAACCCGACTCCGTCGAAGATAACAGTCCGGACGACATCACACCGGACAGGCGCCAGGAGAAACAGAATGCCCATCAAAGGCTCATTGCCACTGCGAGGAGTCTGAAAAAGCAGAAGCAAAGGCTCAGGGCTGCGCAAGACACACTCAGAATTAGATGGAGTGAAGTACTCAACACTGCAGCAAAGTACGACGGTAATCACCACACCAAGAGCTGCCCAAAGCGAAAATTGCTACCTGAATTCGACGAGGAGGCCTTAGATCCCCCGCAATTAGAAAACAAAACAGCCATCCGGTAGGATAGACGACCTCGTGGCCAATATAGAGTGGCAAACGACGCCGCACGTAAGCCAGTACGCGATCCACGCGAGGGCTCGCATCAAAAGGACAACGCAACCAGATCCATATACGGGCCACGCAAGCGCGCTCCAGTATCCAATACAACACAACAAACATCCGAACACCATGGTACACCCAAATATAGGGGTGCCGCACACCCCCTATGTTTCACCGATGAGGTGCTGGACCATGAATTTCCAGAGGGATTCAAACCCATAAACATAGAGGCGTATGACGGAACAATAGACCTTGGGGTCTGGATTGAGGACTATATCCTCCATACCCACATGGCTCGAGGAGATGATCTATACGCCATCAAGTACTTACCCCTCAAGCTCAAAGGGCCATCGCGGCACTGGCTTAAAAGCCTCCCCGAAAACTCCATTGGAAGCTGGGAAGAGCTCAAAGATGCCTTTCGGGAAAATTTTCAAGGGACCTATGGCCGACCACCGGATGCAGACGATTTAAGTCATATAACTCAACAGCCTGGAGAGTCAGCCCGAAAGCTTTGGAACAGGTTCCTCACTAATAAGAACCAAATAGTCGACTGTCCGGACGCCGAAGCCTTAGGAGTTTGAAGCACAGCGTTCGAGACGAATGGCTCGCCAAACACCTCGGCCAAGAAAAGCCGAGAACAATGGCAGCATTAACAAGCCTCATGACCCGCTTCTGTGCGGGAGAGGACAGCTGGTTAGCCTGATGCAGCACCAGCGACCCAAGTACATCCGAACTCAGGGACGGAAACAGGAAATCACGACGCAGAAAAAACAAGCGCCGGAAAAAAGAAGACAGCCCGAAGAGCACGGCGGTAAACGCGGGATTCAGAAGCTCTCGGCCAGGTCAGCAAAAGCCGCCCTCCAAAGGCAACAAAGACAAACTGTCTAGCCTAAACAAGATTCTGGACCAAATATGTCAGATCCATAGTACCCCCGATAAACCTGCAAATCATACCCATAGAGAATGTTGGGTCTTCAAGCAGTCCGGCAAGCTCAACGCCGAACATAAGGGGAAGGATACACCAAGCGAAGACGAGGACGAGCCTCGCAAGCAAAGCACTGGGGAACAGAAGAAATTCCCACCAGAAGTCAAAACAGTCAATGTGTTATACATGATAAAGGGGAGAAACAAAGCAGCACTCCCAGAGACACATGCCCCAGGGCCTATCACCGGGGAGTTCATCCACTGGTCGTCTCAACCGATCACTTTTGACCATCGGGATTACTCAGCAAGTGTCTGGCGTGCAGGATGGTCTGCCTTGGTATTAGACCCAATAATTGACGGATACCACTTCACACGAGTCCTGATAGACGGCGGCAGCAGTCTAAACCTGATATATCAGGACATAGTCCGCAACATGGGGATAGACCCAGCAACAATTAGCCATAGCAACAGTACCTTTAAAGGAGAAATACCAGGCCCAGAAGCCCATTGCATGGGCTCCCTGCTACTAGAGGTTATATTCGGCTTCCTCGATAACTTTCGCAGCAAAAATTTAACCTTCCACATCGCTCCGTTCCAAAGTGGTTATCAAGCACTACTCGGACGCGGAGCTTTTGCTTGCTTTAACGCAATACCACATTACGCTTACCTCATGCTTAAGATGCCCGGTCCATGCGGCATCATTATAGTAAATGGAAATATTGAACGCTCCTTGCGCGCAGAAGACCGTGCGGCTGCCTCGGCAGCCGCACACTAAACGGCCTCACTATCTAAAGCATCTGACAGGTCGTTAAGACCACAGACACGGTTGGACGAGTCCGGCGCAGGTATATGTAATTGATATAGGTTTGATGGCTATACCCCTACTACAATACAAGGGGCTCAATGCGCGTAAACAAGTGGCAATTAGGCTCAACTTTACTCATCTTGAACTGTACATATTTTCTTTAGTACAACCTACCTTTTTGCACGACAACTTTTCAACTAAGTTTCTCTCTTTTGCAGATGACCATCGTGCTACACCCATCCAGGATACGGCAAAACGAAGACACGGGCGCAGACGTGCAACAGGGACCCATTCCAAGGATTCTTTTTAGATTAAGACCCTGCGTAAACCTTTTTGACTGTCTCTTGTTGATACACATCCCCGGATTCTCAGTACAATTGAGAAGGATGCTGACGTATTGGCATGTGGCCACGTCAGAATATTGCACGTACCTGGACACTAGGGGCTTATTACAAATGGCACTATTCAGGCCTGGTTTACACCATAAAGACTGAATACCTTAGGGAGTGTTCGGCGTCGCGAGTTTGGCCTTATATGCATTAGCTCCGAATCATGTCTTTGGTCAAATGTTGGGTTTGCCCTTTTGCTGCCTTACGTTCCGCTCTATCGGCTAAGGCGGCACCAGGAGAACTACTGCGATTGTGCCCTGGTTCATCTGGATGAGCACCTCAGTAGAGAAAGCCGAAAACTGACTGTCATGATATAGCGTGAGACTGGTCAACCACTCGATGACCTATCGGAATATTCGGGATTCCTCAGCCTTAACGAAGGGCCGTTTCCCGGCCAGGCATGTACGCACCCCGAATTCGGATGAGTGCGGAGCCACCAGGGGCTATATAGTAGCCCCACTATCAAACTCCTCTAGCTAAGTGAAAGTGTTAAAGCATTATAGTCCGGTTGCCTAGTTCGCTGTGCTATCACCTCCTTAATGGACCAAGATGTTGGATCAAGTGTGAACATGCGTCTTCTGCGAACACCCCCGCATTATATGCGTGGGGGCTAAAGCCGACGACTGCAATCTTTCAGGTTATATACATATATACATAAACGGCCGCACAGGAGGCATCATAATACTTTCGGGCAAAAGTATAAATACAACATTGCTAAACTTAATAAAACATTGTTTTTACAATGGGAATACATGTCATTCAAACATAATATTCTTCGAGCACTGGGCCTCTATCGAACGAGCGCCTTCAAGAACTTCTTCAAAATAGTGCTCGGCAGCCACTCGGCCTATGGCCGAACCCTGCGCCGCGATAGTGGTGGCATCCATATCCGCCCAGTATGTTTTGACACGGGCAAGGGCCATCCGCGAGCCTTCGATGCACACCGACCTCTTCATCGCATTAATGCGTGGCACCGCACCAAGGAACTGCTGCACCAAACTAAAATAGCTGGTCGGCTTTCGCCTTTCCGGCCACAGATGATCCACAACAGACCTCATGGCGAGTCCGGACAATCTATTTAGCTCGGCCCATTCGGCAAGCCGACCAGTCAATGGAAGCGGACGCTCTGGAACATTAAATTGTGACCAAAATAGCTTGTCCACTTCACGATCTGTTCGATCTCGGAAGTATTCGGCCGCATCGACAGCACTCGCCGCGAAGTCCAGATACGCGTCCGCCGAACTCCACAGCCGGTCCATAGGGGCATACTGAGGATCTACAAACTTCCTCTGCAGCATGAAGGGTTTCCTAGCCGCAATATCCCTGGCTTGACGCAGCTCCTCCTTCTTCGCTCTCATCGCTGAGCGGGTTTCTTTGGTCGCCATCGTGGCCTTTTCCAGGTACGTCGCCTTCGCCTGGTTTTCTTCTTCAAGAAGCTGGCAATGGTCGGCAGTGTCTTTTAACTTTACAGCCATCTTGGCCATTTTCTCTTTGCTCTCGCAATGCGCGGCCTTTTCAGCTGTTAACTCTTCGGCCGCCTTTAAAGCGGCCGCATTATTACTCCTTGCTTGCTCCTTGGCTCGGGCAAGCTTCTCCCGAAGGGTCTCCACGGTGGCAGCTCCATCTGCAGTCACAACATGTTAAAGATATTGGCATCATGCTGCTCTTATTATGTGACGATCACCAGAAAAATCACTCACCCTGTGCCTCGTCAAGCCGCTTGTTGACAAGCACAATGTCGGCATCTGCTGCATCCAGTTGCCGCTTTAGTCCAGCAAACCCATCAGTCCGGCTAGCCACCGGAGCTTCAACCACCTGCACATAAAGGTGGTCTAGTTATTACCTGGGACTACGAGCCTCTGTTTGCTGCTGTTCTCGACGACAACCAGAGTCTCAGGGGCTACTATCTACATAGGGCACACCTTAAAATGTGCGGTACTGTCAAAAATGTACATCATTTCACGTACCTCAAAAACCGTCAGTAGACTCATAAAGGCTTCATGCAACCCGCTTTCGGCGGACGAAATCCTTTCAATCACCGTACCCATCAACGTACGGTGCTCTTCTGAGATAGTTGCTCGCTCTAACAGATCCCTCAGTACGTCCGACCACATACCAGACGGTGTCAGACTCTTTTGGTTTCTCTCTTCAAGAGCCGGATACTTGGGACTTCAGGTGGCCATAGGATTATCTTCTGGCCTCACCGGATCCGAAGAGACCCTCCACGACGACACTTCAAGGTCGCCCGCTTCTTGAGCTGGGGAGTCCGCGGGAGGCGTTTCGCTCTCCATCATCTCCGGAAGAAGATCCCCTGAAGATGAGCTCTGCTGAGAAGGGCTAAGATCTGAACTGCAAGATAAATGCTTCGGTTATTTTCCTCAGAAGTAAGGTAGGATATCTTCACTATTAAGTACTTTTTGATTACTTACAGCTCGTTAGAGGGCTGATCCCCGCGCGGACATTGTGCGGAAAGAACACCCTCCGAGGCAGGACCTTCTGGTGGAGATTTCTTCTCCTGTTTGGAAACCTTGGTTTTCGGATCTTCAGAGGTAGTCCTCTTCCTTCCCTGGGGCGAGAGAATGTCAGATTCTTCCCTTGGGTTGTCCTCCCTCATGGAGGCGCTCATTCCCTCGGTTGGAATAGGTAGCAGTGGAGTCCCGCTTTCGCCCTCTTTATTCCCCCCTTCATCTTCCTTTGAGGGCACCAGGCAAGGTGCGGGCTCGAGCATCTTTTCCAGCACCGGATTGTCCAAGCCTTCAGGAAGGGGGGCCGAACACCGGATCATCTTCGCCTTTGTTATCCAGTCCTGGTCAAAGAGCGATTCTTCAGAATGATGTCATGATAAAAAAGGACAGTGTGTTCGGCCATGGGATTACTTACTTGGGCCGCGGTGCGGTCGCTGCTCAGGCCCACATCCTCGGTAGTGTCCGGACACTCTATTTGGGGTCCGAAGAATGATTTGTACATCTCCTTGTGCGTCAGGCCGAGGAAACTCTGAATAGTGTGCGGTCCTTCCGGGTTGAATTCCCACATGCGGAGGGGCCGGTGTTTGCAAGGCTGGACTCGACGAACCAGCATGACTTGCATTACCATAACCAGACTGAAATCTCCCTCGAAGAGATCTTGGATGCGACTCTGCAGTATGGGCACGTCCTTGGCTGGGCCCCAGCTCAGTCCCCTGCTGATCCATGACATCAGTTGTGGTGGAGGGCCCGAGCGGAAGGTGGGGGCGGCTACCCACTTGGCACTTCGGGGAGCTGTGACGTAAAACCACTCCTGTTGCCACGATCCGGACACCTCTGGAAAGGAGCCCTTCGGCCATGGAGCGCTAGCCATTTTGCTTATTAGAGAACCTCCGCACGCTGCGTACTGCCCCTCGGCCATCTTCGGCTTCACATCAAAGGTCTTGAGACACATGCCGAAGTGAGGGGTAATGCAGAGGAAGGCCTCACAAACGACAATAAATGACGAGATGTGAAGGAGGGAATCCGGGGCTAGGTCATGAAAATCCAGCCCGTAATAGAACATAAGACCCCTAACAAGGGGATCCAGAGTGAGGCCTAGTCCTCGGAGAAGTGGGAGACGAACATGACACTCTCGTTGGGTTCGGGAGTAGGGATGACCTGCCCTCGGGCGGGCAGCCTATGCGAAATTTTGGCGGTCAGGTATCAGGCCTCCCTCAACTTCTTGATATCATCCTCCGTGACGGAGGAAGGCATCCACCGGCCTTGAAGGCTGGATCCGGACATGATTGAAGGTCCGAAGCACCTGACCTGGGCTTTGGGTGTTAGAACTCGAGGTGGGGGGAAGATTCGATTGAGCACGGGAGGGAAGAAGTAAAAGCCTTATCCCTTTATAAAGAGGGTGAATATCAAGCGTCCTCCTCGTGGCCGTTTGGGACTTGCCTAAAATCTAGGAGTCCTAGGCACGGTTGGGTTACCCACGTCCGTATTAATGAGAATCCCGTAATAAGGGGAACACGATCTCTGCTTTGACAAGACGTGTCAAGAAACCGCCTCGCATTATGTGCGGGACTGGTTAAGGAAAAACGGTTCGAATAATTACCGGGCCATGTCATGATGTCATGCTGCCAAAACGTGTCAGTAGATTGGATTTGTGGAAATATTATTCTCTCTACGGTGGTATGTGGAACTTATTTTGTAGGGTCGGACACTATCCTTGTATTCAAACTCTTCTGTGGTGTATTCGGAGGAGGAACCCGCCTTGCCATGCCGAAGACAACACTGCGCGCCGGACTCATCGTCATTGAAGCCTGGTTCAAGGGCTACTGAGGGAGTCCAGGATTACGGGATCTCTGGACAGCCGGACTATATCCTTTGGCCGGACTGTTGGACTATGAAGGCATAAGATTGAAGACTACGCCCCGCGTCCGGATGGGACTCTACTTGGCGTGGAAGGCAAGCTAGGCAATACGGATATGTATATCTCCTCCTTTGTAACCGACCTTGTGTAACCCTAGCCCCCTCCGGTGTCTATATAAACCGGAGGGTTTTAGTCCGTAGGACAACATACAATCATACCATAGGCCAGCTTCTAGGGTTTAGCCTCTCCGATCTCGTGGTAGATAACTCTTGTACTACTCATATTATCAAGAATAATCAAGCAGGACGTAGGGTTTTACCTCCATCAAGAGGGCCCGAACCTGGGTAAAACATCGTGTCCCCTGCCTCCTGTTACCATCTGCCTTAGACGCACAGTTCGGGACCCCCTAACCGAGATCCGCCGGTTTTGACACCGACATACGTACTACTAGCAACAAAAGGCAATTCTAGGCTGCGTTGTACTCCAACGAGTACTACTAGTAGTCGCGGGAGTGTATACCTCGTTTTGTGGGTTCGATCCCGGCCGAACGCACGGCGGACTTTTTTTAAAATTGTACTACTACACTTTGCTGCGAGCCAATATTTTACACGGGTAGTTTGAGTTTTGAAGTCAAACGGACATGCGGCCCCACAATCTGGGTGCACTGGACAGCCTAGCCACGTGAATGGGTTTTCCTTCCCAGCATCCTGTGGCTCGCGTGCTTGCCCTAGCCGCACCTCGTTTGCAGCTTCCTCATCAGCTAGTAGCATATTTAAACTAGCGTCTCCCAATTAAGCCCGAGGAGCCGGAAAAGCCTGGCGGGGCATTGGGAACTATGCAATATGGCTCTGTACGTAAAGTGCTCTACTACTACTCTGTAGCTTGTGGCGTTGCACGCATGGACTTCACTCCATTATCGGCTCTACTATAAAAGAAATTCCTCTTGACGTGTTTTTTTGAAACGGAGGCAAAAGCTTTGCTTCATCTCATTCATAAAGAAGGAACTACTAACAAAGTTCGACGACATCCATTACACCTCCACAAATGGAAGCGAAAAGCCTAGTCTCGCTGTATCAAATAACTCAAATGTTCTGTCCCCGCAGTAACTGTCGTTGATAAACAGGCTGCTAGTGTGTGCGTGAGAGGAGTGGCTGAGTAGGCCAGCTACGTGAGAGGAGCAGCTGAATAGAGCACCAAGAGTACCCACTGGGCCACTACGCGGGTGTACTTCCCCTGCATTGATAGTACAGAGATGGTTCTAGAGAACAGTAGTACCCTCCACTTCCAACTGTAGCTCCTTGGCCCTGAGATTCAAGAGTTCAAACCTGCTGCACTATACTATACTAGATTAGAAGTACAGTACATCGCACTACTAGTTGAGAAAAGTAGTACTAGTACTGCTACAGTACGAGTACGTACTCCTCCGTCACATAATGTAAGACGTTTTTTGACACTAGTTGGCATGTACAAAAAATGGCAAAAACATACCCAAAATTTCTTAATCCACGCCAAAAACTACTACCTAGTGCCAAAAATTTCTTACTAGTACTATTATTTACAGTATAATGCAATCCCGTAACGTTCCATAATGCTAGTACTAGTAGTAAATAATAGCCTCAACCCTTCCCTAAGGAACGATCTACAGTTGGAAGGGACGAGGCCCTGCGGTTACTACGCTGTTATCTCCTCCTCGCCAGTTCCCCTCCCCCCGAAGAGAAGGCAGTTCATTGCTGCTCCCATGGATTTGCCAGGCGGTTCTCCTCCTCGTCGGGGCGGGGAGACCTTGGACGACGATCCTCTCAGAGAAATCGCACGCCGCTCCGACGTCCTCACCGCCGCAAGACTCGGTGCTTCCTACACCAACTTTTTCAAGACGCTGCTTAAACAGGCTTGGGAAAAGGCCATGCTTGTTGGTCTTCCATGCGTCCTCGAGGAGAAGGTTCTTCTATGGGACAATCCTTCGAATAGTCCACTGCTCCCTGGCGATGGTTGCACGTTGACTCCGCTAGAGTTGCCGACATTGGGAGGTAGTCGGATTTTGTCCGATGAGCAGGTCAGTAATGGAGTTTGATCATGTAGTACTTAGTTATTCCATTTCCATCCCATAATTTCTCCGCTGCCCACTATCTTATATATAGGTTTGGGTCGGTGCCAATGAAGATTGGCTTGCATACCTCCGGCTGGATACCACCATCATTTTGCACAACATCCACAGCAGTGCGGCCGTTCCAGTAGACCCCTTCTCCACCATTGGGACCGGCCTTCCGGACTGGCTGGCCTTGAATACGTATGATGATGCCTACATGAGATTGAAGAAGATAGCAATTGCGGACCCGCTGACAAAGCGACGCGGCTACGACGATTACTATCTCATCGCGGTGTTCGACATAAGGATTGCCATCAATGCAAGAGGCAGTAACGGCAGAGGCTGGCGCATGTTGGCGGCGACAGATTTGTACCCCTACACGTTTGAAGACGCCGTGCGCCATCTAGGCCGCATCTTCACGGAGACAAGTGAGGGGACTTGTTTCATCTGGTTGCCATCCTACGGTACGGGAGATTACTAATGGAAGGCACAAACCATCATTTGCATCCCTAACGGTACTCCATTATTTTGCAGGGACTAGTCATCCCCCGATCAAAATAAGATCGCCGATCATGGATGTGCATTTGCATCCGCGATTCGGTCTAACCTGGAACCTTGTACCTGACTTTGGCATATTGGGGTCAACTATCTTAGCAGTCGTTACCCATGGTACCACTGATGTGCAACATGGTCACACAATCTACCACGATCGGACCATCACCATCTACCCAGGTATTCCATTTTTTAACCCTCTCGCCTTCTCTTTCATTGTTGTACTAGTAGTATACTTTGTAGTACTAGTAGGAGTACTTTTTACCTTGGAGGACGTGTATAGCTAGCTAGGCCCTTGAAGACTTGAACCCACTAGCTGCCACCATTTTTGTTTTTCCATGTCTTACTCTATCATCCATGTAACAAAGAGTGGCTATATATAATAAGCCGATTATTTTACTTCCTTTATACCGGAGTAGTACTATTTGCTGCACAGTATTACTGACCGCCATATTTGAGCACAACATTATTATGCATGGACCTTGACTATGTATGTCACCATGTGTCCAGATCTGGGATGCCGCGTGTACCAGATGAACGGCGTCGAGTTCGACCCCCGTGATGCTACGTGGGTGCCGAGGAACACTCTTGGAGAGTACTCGATTTTCATCGGGGACAGCTACCCCATTGTGAAGCGGATGCCACCTTCCATGCACGACACGGAAGGCCTGCCATTCATGAAGCATGGTTGTGTCTTCAGTGCGCACCGCTAGATGAACGACATGCTGGGACACGCTATACCTGATTTATGCCGCTTCAGCTTGGATGAGTCTCCATCATGTGGAACCGGACTAGAAAGCTGCGACAATGATTCCCGTTTCCCACCGCTATGGATCGTGCCATCCATGAAGAACACCTGGGACTGGAACCTGGAGGAGGACATGTAGCCCATCTATAACATGTAAGTGGAGTACGGTAATTGTGAACGGTAGCGCTGTGAATATATGTAGACTAGTCGTGCAAAAATTTATCACATGAATTGGAGATGAACTTGTGTGGCATACTGGCATTTGTCCTTTAGAATTTATTACTAGTAAATGTGTTTTGTTTACGTGCAACTTGTGTGGTTGTTGCACGGGCTCCAACACGCTCTTTGATAAAAAAAGGTGGCACAACTTTGGATATACGTGACATGGCGGCATCATATAGTAGCATCGTTCGCTATAGTTGTAGTAAACTCATACTAGGAAGACAACTCCTATAAAACCTTGCGCTTGGCTCTTTGCCTCTTCGGGAGGTTCAACAGTTCGTACTCATGTGAACCTTGCACTTGGCTCTTCGCCTCTTCGGAAGGTCCAACAATGATGATACTACAGTACAATATGCTTCTGGCAATCTGGCACCGATTGAACTGATGCACGTCCACCGCGAGGGCGAGGGCGAGGGCGAGGGAGAGGGACAGGGACAGGGCGCTGTAGTCAGAACCCTCTCCTCATCCTCCGAACCACCATGCGCGTGGGTGAGGGAGAGGCGTAGTAAGCAAGCTTCTCCTTGTTCGGCGAGTTGGCGGGACACATCAAAGCAGTACTAGTACTAGTAGTAGTAGTCCATACTGCGTCCTATCCGATTGATATGGCTTAATTTGAAATGAGAAAAATACACTGGCGGTCAATGTATGTAACAATACGCTCTTTACGGTCACTATATATAGTTTTGCGGCGATTATACGATCACTAGCTCATCGTAGAGCACCATATTGCACCCTACTGACCAGCCACATAGTTGATGTGGCACTTTGTTGACTGGTTAAATTGTCACCTGGTTTCTGGGTCCCACCTGTTAGTTGGCAGAGCAAAGAAATCAGTTAAACAAAACTTTACCCAGGCACGACACGAGTCCAACCCTTGCGCGTGAACTGCCCTGGCTGTGTATGTGAGTATATGCACGTGTCCTCCCTCGGACTTCCAACAAAGAGTGTACATCAGCTATGAAACAAAGAGTGTAGTACATGATGTACATCTACACTTCCTATGCATTTAGCCTTTAATCTAAATCGATATTGATTGACAAATGCACCAAATTGTGCTGTAGGTATAGGCTACATGTCTATCCTTAATTACAGCATGCAATGGCCTTCATTTAATCTTCTTATCTCAATGGTCGCATACACACATAAGTCTGCTACTTTTGGGCATTATGCCCTGGTCAATTTGTAAATCTCTAAATGTACAGTCTTTCACGGACATAGGGAGTAGGTTGAGCACTTGAGCGTGAGCGTGTGTGTTGCGTCGTGTGCTGTGTGCCGCATGGGTGCTTGAGTGTTGCGTGCGTCCATGTGTACGTGTGAGTGTTGCATGTTGCATGCATGCATGCATGGGGCTTACTCCCTCCCATTGACATGTTCATATTTCAAGCTTCCTCTGTTCCCTCCATATGGTGATACTCCCTCTGTTCCCAAATAGTACGGAGTAAAAGCCTCCCTCTGTTCCCAAATACAGAGTATTTGTCTTTCTACAGATTTCAACAAGTGACTAGGTATGGAGCAAAATGAGTGAAGTGAGCGTAGAGGCATAGGGATACTGTAGAAAGGAAGTCCTCGCGATCCTTTATTCCCCATATGTGTCAGAGAGAACTATTCAACTAGTCTTCGCAGTGAAGTGACAGTACACGCCGCAGCAGATGGGACACGTAATTAATGAGCTGAACCAGCGTGTTGGTGTTACTAAATCAGCCTTACCCAGTACTGCCATCTCTTCTTCTTCCTCCTCTCTTCCCCATCGTCGGCCACACACCATTTACCCCATCTCACTGCTCGCCCACCCGTGCCATCTTCCTTGGTAGCTCGCGCGTACCATATCCACCCGCTCACTGCTCGTCCACACGAGGAGAAGCTTCTTCGCTCGCCTGCCCGAATCCACTTCCCCGCTGGCTCGCAGGCACCAAAAACCCCAATGGCAGAACCGACTGACACGCAGAGCCGCAATTGGAATTCCCTCCCCGATGTTCTCTTGGAGCAGATCTTTAGACGTATGGACCTACTTAGCACCGTCCGTCTGGCCGCATGCTCGGTGTCTTTGTACCGTCTACTCGTCTGCAACCGGCCGGCTCTTTTCAAGACACCCTGCTTGCTGATGCCCTATCCTCGCAGGTGGCCCAAACACCGACTTGACGATCCTACGGAGGTTGGCGTGGTGCCCCTCGACATGCTACCACTACCCGTCCACATGTCCTTCCTATGCGGCCACTACTGGGCGGGCATGAAGCCCAACTGGATCGTCCTCATCCACCACACCGGTAGTCCGTGGTGTCTCGTGGATATCTACACCCAGCGAGAGATCACCCTTCCATCGTTGGAGACCGCCGCCATCGAGCCTCGCGGCCCGCCGGACACTCCTGCCTACTACGCACGAGACGCGTCAAGCTTTTGGCCCGACCTCTATTTGCAGAAAGTTGTAATCTGCGAAGTGCCCACACCATTTGAAGACTACATGGATTACAAGATCATTGCCTTGTTCAACATGGGATTAGTCTATCTGGAATCCGGTCGCCATACATGGTTATGGCTCATCATCAATCCTGTTGAGGCAACATTTCTGTCTAATGCTGTAGTGCACGATGGCATGTTTACGCGGTCGACGCACAAATTGGCTACCTATACTGGTGGAATCTATCGTTGTGTAATTGTTCTATCTCATCTCATCTTTACCTTATGAATACGATTGCCTGTTCATTTGTTACAAATTTAGAATGCATAGCATGTCTATAACCACATCATTGCTATATGTTCCTCTCATTTCCTAGATTTTTATGACCACACATGTTATTGTTAGAGTTGATATGAGAACAATTGGCATCTAATGATTGTTAGAATACATATTATGAGCATAACATCATGATTGCTATATGTTACTCTCGTCTACAAGATTTTTATAACAACGCATGTTATTGCTTAGAGTTGATATGAGAACAGTAGTAGTAAGTGCTATGGTAGAATATGAGTAGGCGCTGTCATAGCTGTTTTCCTCTCATTGTTACGTGATGTTTGAACCATGACATATTGCTAGAATATGAAAGCCATTGGCTTATTTTTTTAACTTGGGGTATGATTATGACCATGGCATTGCAATTCTCTGTCTATGATATGTGTCACTATTATAATAATCTTAATTCCACACATACTCTGAACATGATTGTTTATTTTTGTCCTTTTGGTCTCCAATTTGAATTGTTGCAGCAGACGCAAATGCGCTGGCCTTCATGATTCCAGGACCTAGAATCATACCAGCCGATGGGTGGTGGTTTATCGCTCGTTCAGCTAACGGCGGTCATTTGATGCTCATTCACACGTACCAAATTGACCAAACCATTACATGAAACCTCATGCTGTATAATGCATGGGGCGTTCGTGACATTGATGGCTATGGCTGCTTCCTGTTCGAGAAAGATCCTAGCTCCGTTGGGCCAGGCGTATTCAACTGGAGGCGGGTTTACAGCCTCGGCAACCACTCCTTGTTCCTCGGGCTCAATTATCCAATCATCCAACCAATCATCGATCATATCACCGGCGATGATTACTGTGCTATTGTCAGGACCCCGATTCCAACTCACATCGATCTAGCCGGTAACACCTCATATCACATTGTGGCCTCACGCACGGTATTCCACGGGTGTCGCCTTACCATGGCCGGGGACCGTTTGCGCCTTTTGTCTCACGTATATGATAGTGTCGCTAGCATCCATATGACAAAGAACCCGGGCCGACATGGCTAGTCGTGAACCCAAAGCGGCACAGACCTATGGAGACAGGCATACATGAATCACATCGAGCATGTCGGTTATCAGCGAGTGAATCCGGGCTGTAGCACTAGGCTAACAAGACTCCGGGGAACTTGGGCTGTAGCAGGCTAGGCAGGACTCCGGAAGTCACCGCCTGACATTTTCCTGAAGGGACAGACATAGGAACGAAGTGAAACACATGCCGGCCAGTCAAGTGTCCTGAGTAGTAATGCTGGGCTAGCAGGACTCCGGTGAACCAGGTTGTAGCGGACTACTATGGCTCGAGGAGCACTAGACTAAATTTCCCCATAAGAAAGGCTGCCAAGGATAAACAACTAGATTGTTGGATCCCACACATACCAAGCGTTTCAATCATACACACAATATGCTCGATATGTGCAAATACAACATGGCATCGCAACAAAACTCTACAACTCAAGTACTTTATTTAAAGGCTCCAGAGAGCCATACATAACATGTTCATACAGGTAGGGGTCACATGACCCGACACTCAAGTCATACAAGCATACAAGCGGAAGCGGAAGCAAGTAGTCTGAGTACAGACACTAGAAAGAAAGAAGGCTTCTCGAAGCCTGTCTATCTACATAAGGCCCTCCATGGCCAGGATCACCACCAGCGTGGCAAATCACTCATCGACGTCGAGATCTACATAAAACCCATCAGAGGGGGCGGTGTTGTCGTCTGAAAACAGTAAGTAAAGCAAACATGAGTACAAAGGTACTCAGCAAGTCTTACAATAGAACCTACTATACATGCTCATTCTCAAGATGGTGGTGGAGTTATTGCAGCAAGCCAGCTTTGAATCTTGGCTAAGCTATCCTACGAGACACCACTAGTAAAATAGTTTTCGTACACGAGTCCACTAATCACCATCACAATACTCCATCGGGGATCCTCCCTCGTCATCCTACGAGAGGGCCATCCTCGGTACTCACACTTATCTTGAGTCTTTTAGTAGTAACCATTAACTTGTCTATGAACTGAATAGGCAACCAAGTAGTCCTTTATCGTGGACGCGGCTATTCGAATAGATGATGTTAACCCTGCAGGGGTGTACTTCTTCATACACGCTCTCACACTTACCGATGTTTACACGACATGTACTCGGCAACCTTCAAGCCGAAGCCCAACGAGGGTGTCGGCCATGGCCTACCTAAACACTCAAGTCTCTAGTATAGGTTTATCACCTATCCCGGTTCCATCCGCATGGAGTACGACCGAGGTTTCCACATACGGCCCCGAACGATGTGAACAGGGTTCCCGAGACACCAAATGGGTGACTCGGTACACCGTGCCACGGTGTATCTACCGCATCATAGCCCACCCCTAGGGTCAGCGCTACGCACGGCCGCCAACACATAACCTACAAACACCAGAAACTAATTGCAACTCCTGGACAAAGTACTAGGGTGATTAAGAAGCCGAGAGGGTCCATTGGTTTCGGGCCCAATGTATGGTAGTAGCTGATTCTTAAATCACACATACAGATCTCAGTTCTTAGGGACTGCCTTAATGAAACAACCCACCATGTACTCCTACATGGCCTCTCATCGATAGCTTTACCAAATCATGTTCAACACATCCCTCACATTATCGCCATAATCATTTCACTCTAGCCCATCACCCAGATGAACCAGACCTGACACAACTCTAAGCATAGCAGGCATAGCAAGGTAGGAAACACATACATGGCTCAATCAACTCCTACACATGCTAGTGGGTTTCATCTAGTTATTGTGGCAATGACAGGTCATGCGGAGGATAAGGGTTCAACTACCGCAGCACACAATAGTTTGAAACGTTGTTGTCTTAATGCAGTAAATGAGAGAAGAGGCGAGAACATGGGATTGTATCGATATGATCAGTGGGGCTGCTTGCCTGATGGAGTGGTAGTAGGGTACTGCCCTTCAGTTGGATACTCGGAGATATCCTCGGAGGCAGAACCTACCACGGAGGACACACAGAACATAATCAATACATGACAATATGCAACAATATGATGCATGCTATGACATGGCAAAATGATGTGTCCTGCCTAATGCAATGTGAAACAAGTTGAAATGGGTCCATTTGAATCAAAGATTCAAATGAAAGTTAAAGTCCTTATGCATAATAAGTGTGTTAGCTTGTTTCACCTAAACAGCAAGGTTAAAGTGGTTTGTCATGCATGAAACCATTACATAAGGATAGATTGAATTTTTCTGATAATTTTTCATATATAATTTGTTTGATTTGGAGCCATGGTTGATTTTCTATGATTTTTAGAAGTTTTGGCTATTTTCTGGAATTTCCTATATAAGATTAAATCCAGAAAATGAATAATTGCGTCAGTACTGCGTCATTGTGACGTCAGTGAGTCAAAGGCGCCAGCCCAGGTCAAACCTGACTGGTGGGCCCCATCTATCAGTGTCTCAGCTAACTAACAGAATTAAGTTAGTACTAATTAACTGTCATTGGGGCCTGGGCCCGCATGTCAGTGACTTAAACTAACTAAATTTAGTTAGCACTAATCCTAACCTAATTAACAGGCCGGCCCCACCTGTCATAGGCTTAGGGGGGAAGTCAACCTGGGCCCACATGGGTCAAACGTGGTCAACTCACTGGCGGCTTGACGCCGGCGACGACAAACGCGGCGGAGGGGGTCGGGTTTTGCCCACAGTCAACCAAATCGACTGTGGTTTGGTCCTAAGCGTAGCTGGGAGCAAGCCGCAGCGTTTGGTGGTGGAAGTGGAGCTCGGGGAGGCCGGGAACGACACCGACGACGACCTTGGCGGTCGCCGGAGCTCGGGTGAAGGTGGATCCGAGGAGTGGTGTGTTAGGCTCCTGGGGACATGGTGAGTGTGGTGATGTGCTCGAATTCGAGCTTACGCGCCAATGCCCACGACGACGACATGGCCGGCGGAGCCGAGCTCTCGGCCGTGATGGCCAGCGGGGTTAGAGGGCAACTTGAGCGACATGGCTAGGGGAGAAGAGAGAGGAGCTCACAGCGAGTGCAGCGGGCATCGAAGCGGGCTCAAGGAAGCTTGGGAGGCGGCGAATCATCGGCGACCAGCTCCGGTGGCTGACGAGGCGAACGTCAGCGGTGGCGGCGTTGCAGCATGTCCGAGGCCTCGTGGCTTGTCGAGGAGGTCGAGGGAGATGCTGTGGAGCTCGTGGGCACGGTGGGGTGACACAGGGACGACGGTGGCTACGGCTACGGTGGCAAGATGGCGGCGGCTGCATTGGCCATGGCTTCGGGGGAGCGAGGGAGAGTAGAGGGGAGGAATGAGATGTCCACGGGGTCGGGGCGGCGAAGTGGAGATCGCCCAGGTGTCCTGGCCTCACGGGCGGCAAGCAGCTAACGCCGTGGAGAGCTCGTGCTCGCCGGCGTCACCTCTGTGCCTGCCTGGCGAGGGAGAAGCAGCTGGCTGACACGGGCCAGGTGGGCTGCCAGGTGGGCTGCGGCCAGGTAAGTTTCCTCCTCCTCTTTTATTTCTGTTTTTCTATTTTTCTATAAGTTTGTGGCTTTATTAAAAATACTTAGGCACTTACAAAAATCCTGAAAATAATCATAGGCTCTGTTTGGATTATTTCCAACAGCCCACACTTATTTCCAGAATTGTTTGAGCATTTAAAATATTTTATAGCATTTAAATGCCCAAATTCAAATACTTATGGTTTAATTCAAAGAATCCAGAATGTCCTAGAAAAGAGTGCACCATTTTTGCCAGGGTTTTAGCCCAATCCAGAAATGATCCACATTTTGTGAAGGGCATTTTGGGTTCATTGAAAATAATTTTAGTAAACCCTAGTTGTTTCCAGGGGGCTGGGGGTTCTGTCATCCCCATTTCAAGTTTTTGTAAAAGTAGACATGATGCAACACTCTAATGCATGAACTAGCTAGGGTGTGACAACTCACCCCCACTCAACAGAATCTCGTCCCGAGATTTAGGATCCTTCGGGAAGAAGGTGGGGTACTTGAGTCGAAGAGATCCTCCCTTTCCCAAGTGGCTACCTTTTCGGAATGGTGTGACCCTTGAACCTTGAGAAACTTGATGTTATGGCATCGAGTGGTACGCTCGGCTTGATCAAGGATACGAACGGGATATTCCCGATATGAGAGGTTATCTTGTAGATCAAGTGTTTCGTGGTCCACTCCACAGATAGGATCCGCGAAGCAACGCCTGAGTTGAGAAATGTGGAAGACATCGTGGACTCTAGAAAGATGCGGAGGTAGTTCCAATTGGTAGGCAACTTCTCCTTGTTTGGCAAGAATGCGAAAGGGTCCAATGTAACGAGGAGCCAATTTGCCTTTGATACCGAAATGATGGGTTCCCTTTAATGGAGTAACCTGAAGGTAAGCCTTCTCGCTGACTTCATAAGTCATGAGCTTATGTTTATGATCATATAGGCTCTTTTGATGAGATTGGGCTGTTTTCAATTTCTCACGAATAATGCGAACCTGATCTTCTGCTTCCTGAATCATATCCGGGCCAAAGAGTTGTCTTTCCCCGGTTTCTGACCAGTTGAGAGGCATTCGACATTTTCGTCCATAAATAACTTCGAAAGGAGCTTTGCCCAAGCTAGCTTGATAACTATTGTTATAAGCAAACTCCGCGAATGGAAGGCATTTCTCCCAACCCATTCCCAATGAGATGACAGAAGCTTGGAGCATATCTTCCAGAATTTGATTTACTCGCTCTAATTGACCACTTGATTGGGGGTGGAAGGCGGTGCTAAAAGAGAGACGAGTTCCCATAGCATTTTGGAAACTTTCACAAAATCGAGAGGTGAAGAGACTCCCACGGTCTGAGTTAATTTCCAATGGGACACCATGAAGAGACACTATTCGGGAGATGTATAAATCAGCTAGCTGGCTAGCGGTGATACTCTCACGAACAGGTAGAATGTGGGCCACCTTGGAAAGACGATCGATTACGACGAAGATGGCATTATTCCCTCTCTTGGTCCTGGGAAAGCCAGTAATGAAATCCATACTGATTTTATCCCATTTCCACTCAGGAATAGCCAAAGGTTGAAGGGTGCCAGCAGGCCGTTGATGCTCTGCTTTAACACGATGACAGACGTCGCAACTAGCAATGTATTGTGCAATTTCTCTCTTCATCCTAGTCCACCAAAACCTCTAGCGTAGGTCTTGATATATTTTTGTACTACCGGGATGAATGGTGAGAGGGGATTCATGAGCTTCCTTAAGGATCAGCCGCCTCAGGTTTCATGCCTTGGGAACCACTAAGCCGTTTCCAAAGTATACGACACCTTGATCATCAACGGAGAAACAATTCGCGACTCCTTTCTTAATGTTTCTCTTAATACGGGAGATTCCCGGATCTACCTTATGTGCCTTGATGATCTGATCCGTAAGGGTAGGTTTCGCCACCAGGGTGGATAGGAATCCTTGAGGAACAATGTGAAGATTAAGCTTACGAAATTCCTCCTGGAGAAGTGGTTGACTTTGTTGTAACATCAGGTTGTTACAATAATATTTATGACTTAGCGCATCAGCCATGACATTGGCTTTTCCCGGGGTGTAAGTTATTCCTAAGTCGTAATCCGAGATCAACTCGACCCAACGTCTTTGCCTGAGATTCAAGTCCGGTTGGGTGAAGATATATTTCAAACTTTGGTGATCGGTGAAGATCTCGCAATGATTACCGAGAAGGTAATGTCGCCAAGTTTTGAGTGCATGGACTACAGCTGCAAGCTCTAGATCATGTGTGGGATAATTTTCCTCATGTGGGTGTAATTGCCGTGAAGCATAGGCAATTACCTGATGATCTTGCATGAGTATGCAATCTAGTCCTTGTCGCGAGGCGTCGCAATAGATAATAAAGTCCTTGGAGAAATCTGGTGGTACCAGTACGGGAGCAGATGTCAGGCGTCCTTTCAGTTCCTGAAAGCTGAACTCGCACTGTGGGGTCCACTCAAACTTTTTATCTTTCTTGAGGAGTTCAGTTAGAGGTTTAGCAACCTTGGAGAAATTCTCGACGAAGCGGCGGCAATAGCTCGCTAAGCCAAGGAAGCTCCGAACTTGCTTGACCGTCTCAGGTGGTGTCCAATCAAGGACGGCTTGAACTCGCTAGAGATTGACAGCAATACCCTTACCAGAGATTACATGGCCTAGATAGGTAACTTCTGGCAACCAAAATTCACCACTTGGAGAATTTGGCATAAAGGCAATGCTCTCGAAGTTTCGTCAATATCAGCCTTAGATGTTCGGCATGTTCCTCTTCATTCTTGGAGTAGATGAGTATGTCATCGAGGTATACTATGACGAATTTATCCAAATACTCCATGAAGACTGAGTTGATTAACTGAGAGAAAGTGGCTGGGGCATTGGTTAAACCGAAGGACATGACGGTGTACTCGTATTGGCCATAACGAGTAACAAAGGCCGTTTTGGGAATGTCCTCATTTCTGCTTTTGATTTGATGATAGCCCAACCTCAAATCCATCTTGGAAAAGACCGAGGATCCAGCAAGATGATCATACAGATCGTTGATCCTGGGAAGCGGATACTTATTCTTGATGGTGACCAAGTTGACAGGTCGGTAATCTACAACCATCCGATCCGTTCCATCTTTCTTCTTGACGAAGAGGACGGGGCAAGCCCAAGGGGAGGAACTAGGACGGATGAAACCCTTTTTCAAGGACTCATCGAGTTGGTTCTTAAGCTCGGCTAGTTCTAAGGGTGCCATCTTATAGGGTCTCCTAGAAAATCGGAACGGTTCCTGGAACAAGGTCTATCACAAACTCGACATCCTTGTCAGGTGGAACACCTGGCAGTTCTTCTGGAAAGACATCCGGAAAGTCTCGGACTACCAGAATATCTTCAAGGTCTGGAAGGGGGTTGGCATTTAGGGAGTAAAGCTGGCGCTTGGCCGCTCGAGTGAAGACATTGACTGTCTTGCCCGATGGGTGGGTAAGTTGAACGGTTCTAGTGGCACAATCAATCTTAGCATAATGAGCTGACATCCAGTCCATACCCAAGATGATGTTTATGTCCGAGGACTTGAGAGCTATTAAAGATGCAAGGAAGACAAGTCTATCGACAAGAATTTCGTTCCCATGGCTTACTCTAGAAGTTTGGCATTTGGAACCCGGAGTTTGAATTACCATGGAAGTGGGCATGTCACAGAATGTTGTGTTATGCAATCGAGCATAGCTCTCAGATATGAATGAATGAGATGCTCCAGTATCGAAAAGAATAGATGCCAGATGGAAATTAACAAGGAGCGTACCAAGGATGACGTTAGGATCCTCATGAGCCTCCTCAGCTGATACATAGTTGACAAGGCCACGTGCAGTGGTGACCGGCTTGGTGTAGAATGTCTTTCCCACTGGCTTACCACGGCCAATGGACTTTCCAGACTGATTGGGGTTGTTGTTCTGAGGGCACTCCCGACTATAATGACCTGGCTCTCCACACTTGAAACATGTCACAACATTGGGGCGTGGAGCAGCATTAGCAGCGGGGCCACCATAGGGCTTGGATGGTGCAAACTGTTGGTTGCGGCCAGGCGCCTCAAAGGATGGCCTCGGAATGAACCTGGGTGGCAGTGCCGTGCTTGGAATCCACACCCGGCGTTTCTGAGATCCAGAGCCGGATGAAGAGCCAAAATCACGAGAGTGCTTGCGTGAAGCGTCATAGTCAGACTGGCCTGTCTCAGCACTGATGGCTTTATTGACCAACTTCTGAAAGGAGGTGCACTCGTGCAGACAAAGATCGCGGTGAAGCTCAGGGCTAAGTCCCCTGCAGAACGTTGCCTTCTTCTTAGCGTCGGTGGATACCTCTTCAGGAGCATATCGTGCCAGATTCCCAAATTCACGACTATATGCGTCCACAGTCAGTCTTCCTTGGGTGAAATTGCAGAACTCTTCCCTCTTGTGATCTATGAGACCTTCCGGGATGTGATGCTCACGGAAAGCCTCACTGAATTCAGCCCAAGTAGTGATTTGGCCGACCAGGTGCATAGCCTCAAAGTTTTCCCACCAAAGGCTAGGAGGGCCTTCGAGGTGATAGGCAGCATAGGTAACCTTATCAGCTTCAGCTACGTTGGCAGAACGTAGCTTGTGTGTGATGCTGCGGAGCCAGTCATCCCCGTCGAGGGGCTCGACAGAATGATTAAACTTTGGTGGGTACAGCTTGATGAAGTCATTGATTGACACCAAGTCGTTTTGCTGATTGTGTGCAGTGTTCTGCTCAATCCGCTCCAGCAAGCGGTTAGTCTCACGCTTGTTTCTTTTCGCCTCCAGCATAACTTTGGCCAGAGAAGGCGGGTGAGGCAGATTTTCACCCCTAGCTGCACTGGCTTCCCCCTACTCCGGGGCAGCAGGGTTGCTGCGGGGTGTTGACCATCCTAGGAGAAAACAAGACAACGGTTTAGATAAGGATGGCACAAACTTCGCAAGGAAGTGCAGAATGTAATGGATAACATGGAATGCTAAGATGTTCATTGCATGACATGGTAATATAGAAACTGCCATATATATACCATTGGTCATACACACCGTACATAGTTTAGTACAAGCCCAAGCTAGAGTACAACTACGGTGAAAGACATTACATCTCATCGGAGGCATTCCAAGCTCCTATACATTATTTTTCTACAACTCCGAAGTGTGATACACACTAAGTTGTATCCCACGGGTCACGCAGGACTGTGGAGAATACAACTATTACAATACTAGTGAAACTACTACTAGCTTAGATGGCTCCGTAGTAATCCTCATAGAAGTCGCCACCAAAGCCTGGAAGTGGAACATGATCATCTGGGAACAGGCGGTCCTGCGGAGCCTACGGACCATAGGGACTCGGATGTGGCCTTGGTCCCACAGGTGGTGGCAGACAGGGACCATGAGGAGGGGTGATGCCTCCTACATCGCGCCACTCCATACAATCTGGCAATCCAGACCGTACAGGGTACAAGTCCCTCATGTCCATCTATCCTGCCTGCACCGTAGGTGCAAACCGAGTCAAAGTGGCCCAATGATCAGCACGAGTGTGGAAAAGCTCCATACGCAAGGCCCGATTTTTGCGGACCTTATCCTCGAGCATCTCGGCAGTGGTGCGGAGTAGTGACTCCTCATGTGTAGAGTCATAGTACAAAGCCTGATAGTACCCGTGTGCTCCAGGAAGTGAGGCTGGCATGTAACGGAAATCGGTGTTCTGTAGCAAGGCAGTCCTGGCTCGAATGATAGTCGTCATTGAATAGGCTGCATCCTGCACAGACATCTCAATAGTGACCCCAAGTCCATAGGAACAGTGAAGGGGCTCAGTGGCTCCATGATAAGAGGGATATATCCTGATGGTACAGAGGTAGTAGCTCTGGTTGAAGTCTCTGAACTGCTCCTCGAAGGTATATTACGGATACCACCGATAGCCTGACTCGACCATCACTCGAACCAACATGGCCGTGTGGCCGGGCACATCGAGGCACCGGGTCAGACGAACCACTTGGTTCTGCGAATGGGTGGCCATCTGAAAGCACAGAATAATGCAAAGGCATTAGAATTTTCTAGGGGAAATCGGACAGCATAACGGCTGTAAATGCTCAGAAAAAGATTTGAGACATCCACAACAGTTTGCAATACCACTCAACAACATCATATCAAGGTTCTGATTCAACTGGCAACATACTAAAAAGTAGTAGAAATTGTACTGTGGCTGGTAACAACAAACCTATAAGCTACTACGGATTAGTAACACGTGAACCTGATAGAAGAACAGAGCCTAGTCCTTAACCCATGTTGAATGAGAAGAGAATGACTCAGATCAGAGGGCATAAGGTAAAGGAGTAAAAAGAGCCTTAAGTTCCCTCCCACAATCAATTCCCCTACATATAACTAAAGCATTTCTAGACTCGACATTGACCAGTTTGGTTCAACGAACCTACAGGCAGTCCGGCTCTGATGCCAATGCTGTTAGGACCCCGATTCCAAGTCACATCGATCTAGCCGGTAACACCTCATATCACATTGCGGCCTCACGCACGGTATTCCATGGGTGTCACCTTACCATGGCCCGGGACCGTTTGCGCCTTTTGGCTCACGTATATGATAGTGTCGCTAGCATCCATATGACAGAGAACCCGAGCCGACATGGCTAGTCCTGAACCTAAAGCGGCACAAACCTATGGAGACAGGCATACATGAATCACATCGAGCATGTCGGTTATCAGCGAGTGAATCCGGGCTATAGCACTGGTGTCGGTGTCAAAACCGGCGAATCTCGGGTAGGGGGTCCTGAACTGTGCGTCTAGGCCGGATGGTAACAGGAGGCAGGAAACACTTTGTTTTACCTAGGTTTGGGCCCTCTTGATGGAGGTAATACCCTACTCCTTCTTGATTAATATTGATGATATGGGTAGTACAAGAGTAGATCTACCACGAGATCAAGGAGGCTAAACACTAGAAGCTAGCCTATGGTATGATTTTTGTGTATGGAGTTGATTGCCTACGGACTACAACCCTCCGGTTTATATAGACACCGGATAGGGTTAGGGTTACACAGAGTCGGTTACAATGGTAGGAGATCTTGAATATCCGCATCGCCAAGCTTGCCTTCCACGCCAAGGAAAGTCCCATCTGGACACGGGACGAAGTCTTCAATCTTGTATCTTCATAGTCCAGGAGTCCGGCCGAAGGTATAGTCCGGCTACCCGAACACCCCCTAATCCAGGACTCCCTCAGCAGCCCCTGAACCAGGCTTCAATGACGACGAGTCCGACACGCAAATTGTCTTTGGCATTGCAAGGCGGGTTCCTCCTCCAAGTCCTTCATAGAAGATTTGTAAACACCAAGAGTAGTGTCTGGTTCTGCAAAATAAGTTTCCACATATTGCCATAGAGAGAATAATATTGACACAAATCAAATCTACTGACGTATTCCGCTGTGCGCTATCACACTACGGCCAAGTCCTCTACTCGAATCGTTTTTACTTTTCCACCTCAGCATGTTTTGCGAGGCGGTTTCCTTGGCACGTCTTGTCAAAGCAGAGATCGTGTACCCTTTTTTACGGGTTTCTCATCAATACGGACGTGGGTAACCCTAACCGCGCCATTTACCACGGCGCTTGGGAGGCAAGTGAGTTTTATTAGGTAGGTGGGGACGCACAACCGCATCCGCCCATATAAGGGGATAAGGATCCACCTTTTTACCTGCGACTTCTTCCTCCTTTGCCTATCCATCTCCTGCGCACTCGAGCTCCAGCGCCCAAGCCCGCACTTCCCACCTCAACCTTCTCCAGCAATCTTCGGAGCGGGAGGCAAGTGGAAGGTCTCCTCTGTCACGGAAGGCAACGTCAAAAAGCTAAGGAAGGCCGGATACTTGTCAAAAGACATCGCGCACCGGCTTCCCAAGGAGGGGCAGCTTCTCCCCACCCCAAGGCCCCATGAGAGGGTAGTATTCCTTCCCCACTTCCTCCGCGGACTGGGCTTTCCACTTCACCCATACGTCCGGGGGCTCATGTTCTACTACGGCCTGGATTTTCACGACCTGGCCCCGAACTTCATCCTCAACATCTCGGCGTTTATCATCGTGTGCGAGGCTTTCCTCCGCGTCCGCCCCCATTTCGGCCTCTGGCTCAAGACCTTCAACGTCAAGCCCAAGGTGGTGTGCGGCAACCAGGTGGAGTGCGGAGGCGCCATGGCGGGCAAGATTGCCAACGTCCTGTGGTTCGAGGGCTCCTTCGTAGAGACCCTAAAGGGGTGGCAAGCCGTGTGGTTCTACATCACCGAGCCAAACGATCCGAAATCGATCGCAGCCCCCAAGTTCCGATTTGGACCCCCCACGCGGCTCATGTCCTGGAAAGAGACGGGCCTATCATGGGGTAACAAGAAAGAGGTGACCGGACTGAAGACATGCATCCAGTCCCTGGTAAACAAGTCAATCAGGCTTGTAAATGTAGTCCAGGTCATGCTCGTTCGCCGAATCCTCCCGTGTCAACAACGGGACTTTACTCTGTGGGAGTTTGACATGGCACGGCACCGAACCCTTAACAGGCTCTTCGACATGACATATGAAGACGTCTGGAAGGCGCTAATCAAAGGTGACGAGGCTCCCGCATCCGCTTCCGAGGACCGCGGATACAGCTCGCAGCGTCACGCTGGCGAGGTAAGCTATTTTCACCTTTTACAGGATGTTCAGCTTTTTTCATAGTTTAACTCTATGCGGGATCTAAACTCCCTTACCTTTGACAGGCTTGGCGGGCGGTATCCGGACCGATTAACTGTCCGGCTCCGCTGCCCGAAGACCCAGCCCCAGCTCTACTAGAGAAGCTGCTGGCTCCGGCGCCTTATGTGGTGCCGAAAAAGAAGGCCAAGAAGAAGAAGACCATGGGGACTCGAAAGAGTACCCGCAACATGGTGTTGTCGGAATCGTCATCCGACGAGTCCGAGATGCCCTCCTCCCGTGAAAACGAGGAGGAGGAAGAAGAAAGCTCTACCCCCCAGCGGAGGGAGGAAAGAAAAGGAAGGACACCACAAGGGGGAAGGCCGAAGGGTCCAAGAAGAGGAAGACCCCTCCGTCGGACTACGCCCCCGACGCCGACGAGGAAGAAGAGGAGTGGCCGGACAGGGCCAGGCATCCGGCAAAATCGTAAGTGCTCGGATACCAGAGTAACTCATGATATTCCTTTTGTTGCACAGCTTTCCCTAATGTCGAATATAATCATGCAGCCCACCCCGGGCCGAACTCAACGAGTCGTCGAGCGGCTCCCTAGATTCATCGGACGTGAACTCAGTTCCGCCTGTTGTCTCCCCCCGCACTGCGGATGACGCCGAAGTGGCGTCGCAACGAGCTCCGGGGCAGGAGGAGGTGGTCCTGGAGGAGCCGCAAGGCGACCTCCCGGACTCCAGGAGTAAAGGGGACAAGACCCCCCAGGGCTCCAAGTCCGGCTTTGATCCGGACACCGTGCCGGAATCTTCAATGATTCCGGACCGCGGCAGGCGAACTCCTTCCAAGAGGAGCAAGCCTTCTGAGCCGGCAGCCTCCGTCCAACCAGAGGTGCCGGACAATCTGCTGGAGGTGCTTGAAGGCGCCTCCATCGACGAGGAGCGCCGTACTATTATGAGTACGGTGATCCAGAAGGTTCAGTCCGCCAAGAGCGGACTGAGTGAAGCTTGTGCTAGCCTCCTGACAGGCTTCGAGGTAAGTAAAAAATATGTAAAAATATTACCGCATAGACAGTAGCCCCTGATGCTCTGTTTGGCATTCGGAAAGAAAAGCCGAATAGAGGATCTATTAAATTTCACAGGAGTCTAACAATAAAGAGTCAATATGCATATGCAGGCTTCGCTGCTATCCACCGCCGCACTGACTGCGGAGGTGGGTGTCCTAAAGCAGGACCTCGAGAGGACCGAGCAAGAGCTCGGCCTTGCCAAGCGACAACTCAAGGAGAAAGAAGGTAAGAAATACCTTACAAAAAAAAGGTGCCTATAGAGAGGCGTGATTGCAAAAAATAACAGGATTGTACTGCTTATTGTAGGGGCCACGACTGAGGTGGCGACCCTCAAGCAGGCGCTGTCTGAGGCCGAAAATAAAACATCCGTGGAGCGCACCGAGCGAGAGAAACTTGGGGCTTAGGTCGGCGAGGTGCAGTAAGAGCTTCAGGCTCTCATGAAAAAACATGAGAGTTTGGAGCTTGAGTCAAAGACCCAAGCGTCCGAGCTCGCGACGGCCCTTGAGACTGCCAAGTCTGCCAAGGCCGAAGCCCAAAAGGCCCTCCAAGAGTTGGAGGAGATGGAGAAGATAGCAGCGGGTAAGGCACTCTTTATGCAAAGCAGAAATATAAAAGTAAACTACTTGTTACTTACCCAAATCCGGAGCTCTCCAGGGGCGTTCGCAGATCTTCCCCGCAGCGTATCCGCCGCCGCCACATTCTACCGAGCTGAAGAGGGCAGCTCGACGGAGAAGGTGTTCTGGTCTCAGTATGCTGAGGCCGGACACCCTGTGCCCTTGAGCGACCAGCTGAAACAGCTGGTCGAGCTCCACAAGGCGGCCGAATAGGCCATGAAGGGCTTCATAGTTCGGCTGTGGCCCGGAGAGGCCCTGCCTGGGAGCTACTTCGGGCTGGTGCGGCGGCTGGTGGAGGCCTGTCCAAGGCTCGAGGTCATCAAGCGGTCCGTCTGCATTAAAGGAGCCCGTAGGGCCCTTGCCCGTGCGAACGTGCACTGGGGTAAGCTGGACGGTGAGAAGCTTGTGAGGGACGGGCCGCTGCCGGGGAAGGAGCATCGCAAGCCCGAGAACTATTACAAGGATGTTCTTGCAGGTGCCCGCCTTGTGGCGGATGAATGTACCAAGGATGTAATTTTTGAATAAACTCGCTCGTTTTTATCTTGTGCGCTGAAAACTTGTTCATAGGCGCTTTAAGCAATGCTTATTGAATTTAAAATATTATTTTCTATGCAACAGTTTATCAAAAATTGAGAGATGGCCAGTCGTCGGCTTTTGCCCCCATGCCACTAGTGCTGGGGTGTTCGGTGATAAACCTGAGCGCTCTTTTTCCCATGTTTGGGTCTTTCGAGGGACGCGCTCAGCACGATGAACTAGGCAATCAGACTATAATGCTTGAACACTCTCACTTAGCCATAGAACTTTATAATTTTAAATTTTGGCGAAGCCCCTAGTTCGGAAGACCGAGTTCGGGGCGCTATCCACGCCTTGGCTGGGGTTATCCAGCTCCTCGCTCGAAGCGGCATAAGTCTTTAGGGACTCGAAAAACCTCTCGAACAGCGACCGGTCTCTCGCCTCATCATGACAGTCAGTTTTAGCTTTCTCCACCGAGGTGCCTAACGCAGCTCAACCGGGGCACAATCGCAGTGGTTCTCCTAGTGCTACCTTAGCCGATATAGCGGAACGTAAGGCACCAAAACATAGGAGCCGGGCAAACCCAACTATTGACCCAAATCATGATTCGGAGCCGATGCATATAGTGCTATAAGTTCGGGGTGCCGCACTTGTGAAAGTGTACGGACTTCTCACACCATGTTAAAGGGTACTAAAGCCCCTGGCGTACTTGTCGTACCATAGTGTACGGGTGCAACATGTCACAAATGAACATATATAAAAGAGAGGAATGCAAAAAACAGACAAAAAGCTATGCATTGTTTATAGAGAGGCTATTTATCAAAGCCGAACGATACAAATAGTGCGGTAAACAAAAGATATTGGACTATTCAGTATGTCCTGACCAGGGGCAGGCCACGGAATTGTATTTAAAACAGGTATACCGCTCATAAGAGAGACCATCTGGGAGTTCCATAATGCGGCATGGCTTGTCTACCTCCCTGGATCTTGCATCATTTGTGCGGTAGTCGAATTTCCGAACAGGTCGTCCGAAGTATGGAGTCCTAAAAATAAGAAAAAATGAAAAAAGGAATCCGGCAGCCCCTAGTACGTTTTAAGCCGTGTTTTGGGCGTGCCGTTATTGTGCCCCTTCCCCTGCGCCCATGGTATTTCCAGGGCGTAGTTATGTACGCGAGGTACTGGTTTCGCTATGTTGCGAAAGCTGGGGTTGGGGCCGCGTTGCTACGCTTGCTCAGAGCGTGCCAGGCGGTCCTGCTGTGGATTACTCCGGGCGCGCTTGGCAGTGTCTGGCTTTTTAATGGCCGGACTGGAGAATTGCCTGAGAAGGCTACTTTGTACCTCTGCTGCGAGAGCCGCCATATGCTCCTCCGTACGGAGGGAGCGTTTGGTGTTTCCGTTGACCGTAATTACTCCTCGAGGGCCTGGTATCTTGAGCTTGAGATATGCGTAGTGCGGCACCGCATTGAACTTTGCAAATGCGGTTCATCCGAGCAGGGCGTCATAGCCACTGCGAAACAAGACTATATCAAAGATTAACTCTTCACTTCGGAAATTGTCCGAGGATCCGAAGACCACGTCAAGTGTTACTGAGCCTGTACAGTTGGCTTCTACACCTGGTATAACGCCTTTAAAGGTCATTCTTGTGGGTTTAATCCTTGAGGGATCTATGCCCATTTTTCGCACTGTATCCTGATAAAGCAGGTTCAGGCTACTGCTGCCGTCCATGAGGACTCTTGTGAGATGAAATCCGTCGATGATTGGGTCGAGAACCAATGCGGCGAAGCCGCCATGACGGATGCTAGTGGGATGGTCCCTTCGATCGAAAGTGATCGGGCAGGAGGACCATGGGTTGAACTTTGGGGCGACTGGCTCCATCGCGTATATGTCCCGTAGCGCACGCTTCTGCTCCCGCTTGGGAATGTGGGTTGCGTATGTCATGTTCACCGTCCGCACTTGTGGGGGAAAGCCCTTCTGTCCATTGTTGTTCGGTGGCTTGGGCTCCTCGTCGTCGCTGTGCAGCCCCTTGTCTCTGTTTTCGGCCCTTAACTTGCCTGCCTGCTTGAACACCCAACAATCCCTGTTAGTGTGATTGGATGGCCTTTCGAGGGTGCCATGTATCTGGCACAAGTGATCGAGTATTCAGTCCAAACTGGACGGGCCCTGAGTATTCTTTTTGAATGGCTTTTTCCGCTGACCGGATTTATAGCCTTTGAATCCGGCATTGACTGTCGTGTCTTCATTGCTGTCGCTGTTAACGCGGCGCTTTTGCTTATTCCGACGTGTCCTGCCACTTTTGTCCTTGGTATCTAAATTACCAGGGTTCTTTGATAAGTTGTTACTGCGAGCTAGCCAGTTGTCTTCTCCCGCGCAAAAGCGGGTCATGAGTGTCGTGAGGGCTGCCATGGATTTCGGCTTTTCCTGTCCCAGGTGCCGGGCAAGCCACTCATCGCGGATGTTATGTTTGAAGGCTGCTAGGGCATCTGCATCCAGACAGTTGACTATGTGGTTTTTCTTTGTTAGGAACCGTGTCCAGAATTGTCTGGCCGATTCTTTTGGCTGCTGAATTATGTGGCTTAAGTCGTCGGCATCCGGCGGTCGCACGAAAGTGCCCTGGAAGTTGTCGAGGAATGCGGCTTCCAGGTCCTCCCAAGAACCGATTGAGTCTGCTGGAAGGCTGTTGAGCCAATGTTGGGCTGGTCCTTTAAGTTTGAGCGGGAGGTATTTGATGGCGTGTAGATCATCGCCGCGTGCCATGTGGATGTGAAGGAGATAATCCTCTATCCATACCGCCGGGTCTGTTGTGCCATCGTATGATTCGATGTTTACGGGTTTGAAACCCTCTGGGATTTTATGATCCATTACTTCATTCGTGAAGCATAGCGGGTGTGCGGCGCCTCTGTACTGGGCTACATCATGACGCAGCTCGGAAGAGCTATGTCTGTTGTGTTCAGCCCGACCAGATTTGTTGTATCCGGAGTGAAGATCATTGTCACATGTCGTAGGGCGCCTGCGCAATCCGTAGATCGATCTTGGTTATCTTGCCTTATCCTCCAGTATGTCTCGCAGGTCGGGCGCATTTTCCCGTGCCTTAGTTGAGCGGCGTCGGGGCATGGCTTTGGTGGAGGGCCGACAGGCCTCTCTGTCGCGGCCGCGAGGTGGCCGGTCTACCATGTCATGCGCTGGTGATGTAGGTGCTTCCTCCTCTGATCGGGGTAGCGGCCTGCGCTTCAGGTAACTCTTGGAGGGGCGTTCGAGTTCGTACTCTTCGGCCGCAAGGTCTTCAATCCATCTGTCAGCTAGCAATTCTTGGGCAGCTCTAAGTTGTTGCTGCTTTTTCTTGAGGCTGCTTGCCGTAGCTAAAAGCCTGCGTTTAAAACGCTCTTGTTCGGCGGGGTCTGATGGTATGACGAATTCGTCGTCATCGAGGCTAGCCTCGTCTTCAGAGGGAGGCGTATAGTTATTATCCTCGACCTCTTGGTCTGCCACTCTTTCATGAGGGCTGGTTTCTCCATCTTCCTGTGTCGAATTTTGCTGAGGTGGTTGTTCTTCGGTGCTATCCGGGGTAGTATTATCTCCCGTGCCGGAATCACCGTTTTTGCTTTGGCGGGATTTAGAGCGGCGCTGCTGACGCCGTCGCTTTTGCTGTTTCTTGGGGGCGTCATCCCCCACTGTTCCATCGCCATCTCCATCTTTTGGAGTATCCACCATATATATGTCATATGACGAGGTGGCCTTCCAGCGCCCTACAGGTGCTAGTTCTTGTTCGTCTCCTGCATCGTCGTCCATGCCGTCGATGTCTTCAGAATCGAAGTCAAGCGTGTCGGTTAAGTCGTTGACAGTGGCTACGAAGTGGGTGGTGGGTGGGCTTTGAATTTTTTTCGTCGTCCGTATCCCAACCTTGCTGACCATAGTCCGGCCAGGGCTCTCCTGATAAAGAGAGAGACTTTAGAGAATTCAGGATGTCATCGAAGGGCGAGTGCTGAAAGATGTCCGCGGCGGTGTGAAAGTGCAACTATCCCTAGGTGGTTTTGGTAATTCATAACAACATATAGCTCATTGAGCTAATGTTATTCCAAGATGACTATTTCAGGAAAGCTCAATGATTGGCATGGCATGGATATGAAAGTGGAACCCTCAAAATGCTAAGGACAAAGGATTGGCTCAAGCTCAAAGCTCAAGACTCTTCATTTTATATTTTAGTGATCCAAGATCACATTGAGTCTTTAGGAAAAGCCAATACTATCAAGGAGGGATGATGTGTTGCTTAATGAGCCTCTTACTTCATGTGCTTAGTGATATGCTCCAAAACCCTCAACTACTTTCCCATATCCACATATGACCTAAACCCTAAGCCAAACTCGGTCCTACCGATTCTTTCTATCCGGCGCCACCGAGTTTCACTTGTCATAAGCCACTGCCAAACCCTAGCAATTCGGTTCTACCGATAGGGATCTCGGTCTCACCGAGATGGGATTGCAAACTCTCTGTTTCCCTTTCGTAACTTTTCGGTCTCACCGAAAGAGCGGATCGGTCCCACCGAGATTGCAATGTAAATTCAGTGTTTCCTTTTTGTAACTTTTCGGTCTCACCGAAAGAGCAAATCGGTCCCACCGAGTTTGCCTGACCAACTCTCTGGTTAGCTAATTACCAAAATCGGTCTCACCGAGTTTGTGTAATCGGTCTCACCGAGATTACGTTATGCCCAAACCCTAACCATATCGGTCCTACCGAGTTGCATGTCAGTCCCACCGAAAATCTCTAACGGTCACTAGGTTTACCTTTTCGGTCCGACCGAGTTTGTTGATTCGGTCCCACCGAGATTGGAAAACTGTGTGTAACGGTTGGATTTTGTGTGGAGGCTATATATACCCCTCCACCTCCTCTTCATTCGTGGAGAGAGCCATCAGAACACATACACAATTCCAACTCATATGTTCTGAGAGAGAACCACCTACTCATGTGTTGAGACCAAGATATTCCATTCCTACCATATGAATCTTGATCTCTAGCCTTCCCCAAGTTGCTTTCCACTCAAATCTTCTTTCCACAAAATCCAAATCCTATGAGAGAGAGTTGAGTGTTGGGGAGACTATCATTTGAAGCACAAGAGCAAGGAGTTCATTACCTACACACCATTTGTTACTTCTTGGAGAGTGGTGTCTCCTAGATTGGCTAGGTGTCACTTGGGAGCCTCCGACAAGATTGTGGAGTTGAACCAAGGAGTTTGTAAGGGCAAGGAGATCGCCTACTTCGTGAAGATCTACCGCTAGTGAGGCAAGTCCTTCGTGGGCGATGGCCATGGTGGGATAGACAAGGTTGCTTCTTCGTGGACCCTTTGTGGGTGGTTGCTTCTTCGTGGACCCTTCGTGGGTGGAGCCCTCCGTGGACTCGCGCAACCGTTACCCTTCGTGGGTGGAGCCCTCCGTGGACTCGCGCAACCGTTACCCTTTGTGGGTTGAAGTCTCCATCAACGTGGATGTAGGATAGCACCACCTATCCGAACCACGGGAAAAACATCCGTGTCTCCAATTGCGTTTGAATTCTCCAAACCCTTCCCTTTACATTCTTGCAAGTTGCATGCTTTACTTTCCGCTGCCAATATACTCTTTGCATGCTTGCTTGAATTGTGTGATGATTGCTTGACTTGTCCTACAATAGCTAAAATCTGCCAAGAACTAAAATTGGGAAAAGGTTAAGTTTTTATTTGGTCAAGTAGTCTAATCACCCCCCCTCTAGACATACTTTCGATCCTACAAGTGGTATCAGAGCTTTGGTCTCCATTTGCTTTGATCTCCATAGCTTTTGGTGGTCATAGCCTTGGTTTCACAACCTAGGAGAGTATGGCGTCTAGCGAGGGAAATTATCACCGTAGAGGTCCTTACTTTGATGGTACTAATTTTGCTAGTTGGAAGCATAAAATGAAAATGCATATTCTTGGACATAACCCCGCCGTTTGGGCTATTGTGTGTGTTGGTTTGCAAGGTGACTTCTTTGATGGGAAAGAACCAAACCGTGAAGCTACCGCGGATGAGTTGAAGATGTTGCAATACAATGCTCAAGCTTGTGATATTCTCTTCAACGGATTGTGCCCCGAAGAATTCAACAAAATCAGCCGTCTTGAGAATGCAAAGGAAATTTGGGACACTTTGATTGATATGCACGAAGGTACCGACTCCGTCAAGGAATCCAAGTTGGATGTGCTTCAAAGTCAACTTGACAAGTTCAAAATGAAGGATGGTGAAGGTGTCGCTGAAATGTACTCTAGGCTTGCTCTCATCACAAATGAGATTGCCGGCTTAGGAAGTGAAGAGATGACCGATAGATTCATCATCAAGAAGATTCTAAGAGCCTTGGATGGAAAATATGATACCGTGTGCACATTGATCCAAATGATGCCCAATTACAAAGATCTCAAGCCAACGGAGGTGATTGGAAGAATTGTTGCTCATGAGATGTCACTTAAGGATAAAGAGGAACTTCACAACAAATCAAGTGGTGCCTACAAAGCCTCATGTGAAGCCCCTACATCATCAAGTGAGAAACAAAACTTCAATGAAGAATTGAGCTTAATGGTGAAGAACTTCAACAAGTTCTACAAGAGTAGAAGCAAAGATAGAAGCTTCAAGTCAAGGTCCTACAATGACAAAAGATCTTCTAGTCGAGAGCGAAACTGCTACAGTTGTGGAAGACCCGGACACTATTCCAATGAGTGTACGGCTCCCTACAAGAGAAGAGAAGATTCTCCAAAAAGAAGAAGCAAAGAATCACCACCAAGAGAGAGAAGGAGTAGAGATGATCGTTATGAACGAAGATACTCACGGAGAAGCAAGGATTCGGAAAGGAAGGAAAAATCATCAAGGAGCTACACAAAACGAAGACATCAAGCTCATGTTGGTGAATGGGTATCCGGCTCCGACTCCGACAGCCACTCCGAGAGAAGTTATCACTCCGACTCCGAAGATACTCAAGATGAAGGTGTTGCCGGTCTAGCACTTGTGTCAACCAACTCCTACGACATATTTGACTCACCAAATGAAGGAATTGGAAGATGCTTCATGGCCAAAGGTCCTAAGGTAACACACCCCGAGTATGTTGATTTCAATAGTGATGAAGATGACTTGTTAGGTGATGATTTGCTTGTTGACAACTCTAGTGATGAATACTATGATGAAACGTCAATTAATCATGCTAATCAAGATAAAACGAATGACAATGATAAGGAGAAGATTGAGGCTCTAACTAAAGAACTAAACACTCTTAAGTTAGCTCATGAAACTATCTTCGAAGATCATCGAGAACTTTTAAGAGCTCATGAGAAATTACGCTTTGAAAAGCTCAATCTTGAGCAAGAGCATGAGTTCTTAAAAGCAATCAATGATGATCTCCGCAAGAAAAGTTCTTCTTACATTGCCAAGCGTTTACTCTTATCCACTTACATGCCTCAAGTCAAGTCTAGTAACAAGAACAAGAAAGATTCTTCCTCTAGCAGTAACAATGATCATGCTAAATCCAATATTGTTGCTTCTAGTAGTTCTCTTGATTCCACTAATGATTCTCTTAGCCAAGTTACACTTGAGCAAGAAAATAGCTTATTGAAGGGAATTATAGAGAAAGGAGTGTACAAAAGCCTTGCCGGGAGTAAGCAATTCGAGGAAATTGTGCGCAAGCAAGGAATGCACCGGAAGAATCAAGGTGTTGGTTTTGAACGAAAGTTCAATGCCAATGGAGTTGAGTGGGAAGAAGATCAATACCCCAAGACAAAGTTTGTTCCTCAACAAGAGAAGTATGATACTTCTTTCAAGGGGACACAAGCTCAAGATGATCTTCCACCACAAGACTACAAGCAAAAAGGCAAGGACAAGCTTCAAGAGGAAATTGATGCATTTGAAGAAGCTCCTAAGACCTTAGTCAAGTGGATTCCCAAGACTACTTCAAGTTCCACTTCATCAAGTACGACTACAACTCCAAGGATTCCCATCAAGATGGTGTGGATCCAAAAGAAGAAGAACTAGAGAGTTCTTGAGGGTGACTCCGCCAACATACTTCACTCTTATCATTTTGGCAAGAACAAGTGCAATCAACTTCCACATCTTGCACTAGTTCAAGGAGTCACAAACCCTCTTGTTGGTAAGACAAGGGACAAGGTAACCTAAAAGTTTTCATGGACATCATCTTGTGTGTGCATCACTCTATGTCTATGGATATCCTTGTTTGTTCCTTGTGGGACTAACCCATGTAGGTATTGAAAGTGCAATTCACTCAAATGGATAGCTCCAAGTGATCTACATCAACATTGAGCATCCACATCTTCAACATCTACATGAAGTCATCATCGACAAAACCCGAGGTTAGTTCATCCCTCTAAGGGGGGATATCACATCTAGGGGGAGCTTTACTCTAAGACTTGAGCTAAAGCAACTCTAAAGATGTGAACACAACAATGCTTTATGTAAAAGTGGTAACCCCACTTGAGCTTAAACGATGAGTATGACCTATGATCAAGTGTTCTCACTTGACTCCTAAGTCAATATACTCATATATAGATGACCTTGTCATCGCAAATTGCTTGATAGATGCTAGAATTGGTTGTGCATGCCTTGTCACATATTTCATTTGCCATCTTATTGTGTGAGCATGCTGGTTGCATATTTTACTCATTCGAGGACATCCACTTGTTGTTTTGATTGTTTGGTTTTATTTCCTTTTGCCAAGTGGATGGACAAGAATGCCTAAGAACCTCCTCTAGCTATCTATGCTTTTCTCGTCTCAAACTCTATTCATGCTACATCACAAAATTTGATCAAGTCAGATTCGAACCACTCTGTGTGAGGAGCGCTCGGAGTCCCCGATTCGTCATAGACTTAAACTTCCAAAACCTCTTTATGATTCTCGGTCTGACCGATACCCTACTTTCGGTCCTACCGAGATCATTAAGTTGATCTAGGTTTTCGATCTCGGTGCAACCGATTTGAACCATTCGGTCACACCGAGTTGCAACAACTGTATACAGTTTTGCATCTCGGTGCCACCGAGTTGTTCCACTCGGTCACACCGACAGGGTCGGGCTATATATAGTCACGGGCAAAAATTTGGAAATTTCTCCGAACCCCTTCGCCCGCGCGATAGCCTGCTCTACCAACTTGGTCTCCGGATCGTCTCCTCGCCGCCAGCCGCCTCCAGTCGCTGGTCTCCATCGCCGTCAACGGAATTCAACCCCGCCGTTGCCGCCGTAGCGAGTCTCCGCCGAACTAGGGTATGGACTCGATCTTTGTGCTATTCCCCAATCCGATTCTTAGCACATTGTGATCATCATGATTCTTGCCACGTTTGATAAACTCCTATCCAGTCAATGAACTCGTAGATTAGGTTTGATTCGAAAATTTTAGGGTTAGGTTTCCGCCGAAACCATCTCAGACCCACCGAGTTGAAAAAACCGGTCCCACCGATTTGGCTTATGCCATTGCACAAGTGAGACTCGGTCTGACCGAGAATTACTTATCGGTGTGACCGATTTTGGAACTCTGTGAAACCCTAGCAGTCTCGGTGCCACCGAACTGTGACTCGGTGTGACCAAGTTCACTAGTTTAGGTTCCAAAACTGCTTCGGTATCACCGAGTTTGAAAATCGGTAGATCCGAGATGATTTCAGTGGGAAACTAAAACTAAGTTTTTGGATCATTCTTTTGCAAGAATCTCTGCATTTTGTGATGCTCATCTATTCTACCTCATCTATAAACTATTCACAGGGTCAGCAGTCAGAGTTTGCATCATGTCAGACCAAAGTGATAGCCAGAACATGTCAGAACAGCAAGTGCAGATGAGTGAGGGCACTAGTCCCTCAAGTTCTTCAGATGATGGCAGCAGAAGTACTCCTAGCAATCTGCCTAAAGCTGCCACCAGACAGAGGAAGAAGAAAACTTCAAATTCTGAGGATGAAGATTATGTGGCAGAAGAGGAAGCAACTTCAAAAAGAGTAGTGCTTGAGAAGGAACATGGATCAGCTCAAGGCACAAAGCCAGGGATGAAAATCAAAAGGCCAGCAGGCAGGCAGCCTATGTCAAAGGCCAGAGCTTCAACTGAGAAACCCACTCCCATAGAGCCAGTTGCTGCTGAGGGAAAGAAGAGGAAGGAAAGGGTCAAGAAGACCGTAGCCAAACTGCTTGGAAAGGCTTCCATCATGGAAGATGAGGATGAAGAAGAAGAGGTTCCTGCACCAGCACCTAAGGCACCTAAGCTTATGGGTGATGCTATAAGATCAGGGGCTGCTGCATCCAAGCCCAAAGAAGCACCCAAAGCTGCCTCCAAGCCCAAGATAGCACCAAAAAGAAATACGAGGAGCATACCTGCAACTGAAAAGAACAAGGCCCTAGTGCCTGACATTGCTGAAGAAGAAGAAGGTCAAGTGCTCAGAAAGCTCAAGCCCAAGATCCCAGACCATAGTGATGCTCATCCTGTGGCTGAGGACATGAAGCTCAGGAGAGATTCAGGGCTCAGGAAGTGGAGAGAAGCAGACCCGTATGCTTCAAGGAGAAGAACTGTTGTGGACTACAGGTTCCACACTAAGATACAGCAGGACTTTTATGAGACAGTGTTGCTTGATAAGAAGCCCATTGTGTGTGACATGAGATGGGTCGACTGGACCTACATGAAAGAAAATGAGGAACACTATCCTGGTATGATTGACAGCTTCAATGCTTGTGGAGTAGCAGACTTTGTTGGGCAGAAGCTCACAAAGTGGAACGAGGAACTCATTATGCAATTCTACTCCCCAACACATTTCTACCCAGATGTAAAGATCACATGGATGTCTGAAGGTACAAGGTACCAATCTACAGTTGCTGAGTGGGCACAGCTCATCAATGCCCCTGAAGAGCATGAGGATGACTTGGATATCTATGCCAAGAAGAAGATGGACCACAACTCTATGTCCAACATGTACAAGGAAATTCCAAACGAGGCACTTGATACTTTCAAATTTGGCTCAGTGCATTATCTTCTGTCAGGGCTGCGAACTATCAACTGGATCCTTAGGCACACTCTATTGCCCAAGTCAGGTGATCACAAGATGATCAGAGGCCATGCAATCAATTTGCTTCATGTATTTGATGTACCTCAGAAATTCAAGGTCATGATCCTCATAGTAGAGACTATCAAGAGGACTGCAGCAGACTAGAAGAGGAGTTGTGGATATGCCCCACAGATTCAAGAGCTCATCAACTCAAAGATGGGCATAGGCATATACTCATTGGACAAAGAACACCTGCCCATCCGTCCAGATTTTGAAGATAATCAAGTTGTTATGACTGAGAATGAACCATCATCAGCACAAGCACAAGCAAAGAAGGAGAAGGCAAGGAAGGAGAAAGCTGCCAAGATGCCAACTCAAGAGGAGGCATCTGAGTATTTCTTGAAAACCAAACAAGATCAGCTTGGTTACTTGATTGCATCCACACCGAGGATTGAGCAAGGACTGGACACCCTCACTCAGAATCAGCAGAGCTTAGAGAGAATCATGGAACAAAAGTTCTATGACTTGGATGTCAAAGTAATAGAGATTCAGTCCGCAGTGGAACAACTTCAGGATGACATGCAGGAGAGGAGAGGTGAGACTACAACTGATGCATTTGCCAGAGTGCCAAGAGCTCAGAGATCACATGCAGTGCCAGTTGCTGACACCAGAGCCACCACTTCTGCACCAGCCACAGCCTCAGTTCCACCAGCTCCAGCGTCTACTTCTGCCTCAACTCCAACCATGTCTACAGAAGGCTTCGTCCTTGGAGTGCTCCGGACTCCACCACCACCTAAAGATCAAGCCTGAGTGTCGATTTAGCATTATGCATTTTAGGAACTTTTTGGTAACTTGTTGCCAAAGGGGGAGAAAATGTATAGATCATAGGCTTCGAGAGAGAGAGTGTTGCTTTTCTCTCTTGCTTTATTTGGTGGTTTTTCGAACTTTGTTTGCTTTTGAGTGCTTGAGATACTATGTCACTGCTCGTGAGACATTGATGATCATGTGTTTGATCATAAGCTACACTTAATGTTTGCTTAATATTATCATATCATCTATCTTATGTGATCATTCACTATTCTTGGTGATGAGTGCATGTATTTCATTCTTATCATTTTAAGTGCTCCACCAAGATGTATGTGACATGGAAGAGTAACCCATGACTCTAACTCTTTGTGCATTTGCAGTCCAAAGCAAATTTTAAATATGCACAAATTTAGGGGGAGCTCTTACTTGTCACATACTTCTCAAAGCGACGATATATTTCATGCTTATTATCATTTGTCGAAGCTTTGATCTATATGTTGTCATCAATTACCAAAAAGGGGGAGATTGAAAGTGCAACTATCCCTAGGTGGTTTTGGTAATTCATAACAACATATAGCTCATTGAGCTAATGCTATTCCAAGATGACTATTTCAGGAAAGCTCAATGATTGGCATGGCATGGATGTGAAAGTGGAACCCTCAAAATGCTAAGGACAAAGGATTGGCTCAAGCTCAAAGCTCAAGACTCTTCATTTTATATTTTAGTGATCCAAGATCACATTGAGTCTTTAGGAAAAGCCAATACTATCAAGGAGGGATGAGGTGTTGCTTAATGAGCCTCTTGCTTCATGTGCTTAGTGATATGCTCCAAAACCCTCAACTACTTTCCCATATCCACATATGACCTAAACCCTAAGCCAAACTCGGTCCTACCGATTCTTTCTATCCGGCGCCACCGAGTTTCACTTGTCATAAGCCACTGCCAAACCCTAGCAATTCGGTTCTACCGATAGGGATCTCGGTCTCACCGAGATGGGATTGCAAACTCTCTGTTTCCCTTTCGTAACTTTTCGGTCTCACCGAAAGAGCGGATCGGTCCCACCGAGATTGCAATGTAAATTCAGTGTTTCCTTTTTGTAACTTTTCGGTCTCACCGAAAGAGCAAATCGGTCCCACCGAGTTTGCCTGACCAACTCTCTGGTTAGCTAATTACCAAAATCGGTCTCACCGAGTTTGTGTAATCGGTCTCACCGAGATTACGTTATGCCCAAACCCTAACCATATCGGTCCTACCGAGTTGCATGTCAGTCCCACCGAAAATCTCTAACGGTCACTAGGTTTACCTTTTCGGTCCGACCGAGTTTGTTGATTCGGTCCCACCGAGATTGGAAAACTGTGTGTAACGGTTGGATTTTGTGTGGAGGCTATATATACCCCTCCACCTCCTCTTCATTCGTGGAGAGAGCCATCAGAACACATACACAATTCCAACTCATATGTTCTGAGAGAGAACCACCTACTCATGTGTTGAGACCAAGATATTCCATTCCTACCATATGAATCTTGATCTCTAGCCTTCCCCAAGTTGCTTTCCACTCAAATCTTCTTTCCACAAATCCAAATCCTATGAGAGAGAGTTGAGTGTTGGGGAGACTATCATTTGAAGCACAAGAGCAAGGAGTTCATTACCTACACACCATTTGTTACTTCTTGGAGAGTGGTGTCTCCTAGATTGGCTAGGTGTTACTTGGGAGCCTCCGACAAGATTGTGGAGTTGAACCAAGGAGTTTGTAAGGGCAAGGAGATCGCCTACTTCGTGAAGATCTACCGCTAGTGAGGCAAGTCCTTCGTGGGCGATGGCCATGGTGGGATAGACAAGGTTGCTTCTTCGTGGACCCTTTGTGGGTGGTTGCTTCTTCGTGGACCCTTCGTGGGTGGAGCCCTCCGTGGACTCGCGCAACCGTTACCCTTCGTGGGTGGAGCCCTCCGTGGACTCGCGCAACTGTTACCCTTTGTGGGTTGAAGTCTCCATCAACGTGGATGTAGGATAGCACCACCTATCCGAACCACGGGAAAAACATCCGTGTATCCAATTGCATTTGAATTCTCCAAACCCTTCCCTTTACATTCTTGCAAGTTGCATGCTTTACTTTCCGCTGCCAATATAGTCTTTGCATGCTTGCTTGAATTGTGTGATGATTGCTTGACTTGTCCTACAATAGCTAAAATCTGCCAAGAACTAAAATTGGGAAAAGGCTAAGTTTTTATTTGGTCAAGTAGTCTAATCACCCCCCCTCTAGACATACTTCCGATCCTACACAGTGAACTCTATGACCGGCACCCAATCGGATTCGATCGGCAGGGGCGCGGGGGGCTCGGAGCTCGGAGAGGAATCCGGATCCTCGGAGTCACGGGCCATGCGGAGTGCGGGGATGGAGTTCGGCTCAATCGCCTCTGAGATCGCATCCCCTGAGGCAGCGTCTAACCGCTGATCCTTGATCGGTGCAGTGGGCTCCGAATCAATGGTCGGAACCGATGCGTCTGCAGCCTCCAAGGCGCTGTTCGGTGGCAGAGTTGTATCATGCCCATCAAGACAGTGCGGCGCGCTTGGCTGTGGCTCGAATCCGTCGAAGATCAAGTCCCCGCGGATGTCAGCCGTGTAGTTTAGGCTTCCAAACCTGACTTGATGGCCAGGGGCATAGCTTTCGATCTGCTCAAGGTGTCCAAGCGGATTGGCCCGCAGTGCGAAGCCGCCGAAGACGAAGATCTGTCCGGGGAGAAAAGTCTCACCCTGGACTGCATCGTTGTTGATGATCGAAGGAGCCATCGGGCCTAAAAGCGACGACACAGAGGAACTCTCAATGAAAGCACCAATGTCGGTGTCAAAACCGGCGGATCACAGGTAGGGGGTCCCGAACTGTGCGTCTAGGCCGGATGGTAACAGGAGGCCGGGAACACTTTGTTTTACCCAAGTTCGGGCCGTCTCAATGGAGGTAATACCCTACTCCTGCTTGATTAATATTGATGATATGGGTAGTACAAGAGTAGATCTACCACGAGATCAAGGAGGCTAAACCCTAGAAGCTAGCCTATGGTATGATTGTTGTGTATGGAGTTGATTGCCTACGGACTACAACCCTCCGGTTTATATAGACACCGGATAGGGTTAGGGTTACACAGAGTCGGTTACAATGGTAGGAGATCTTGAATATCCGCATCACCAAGCTTGCCTTCCACGCCAAGGAAAGTCCCATCCGGACACGGGACGAAGTCTTCAATCTTGTATCTTCATAGTCCAGGAGTCCGGCCGAAGGTATAGTCCGGCTACCCGAACATCCCCTAATCCAGGACTCCCTCAACTGGGCTAATAGGACTCTGGGGAACCCGGGCTGTAGCAGGCTAGGCAGGACTCCGGAAGTCACCACGTGACTTTTCCCCGAAGGGACAGACATAGGAACGAAGTGAAACACATGCCGGCCAGTCAAGTGTCCTGAGCAGTAGTGCTGGGCTAGCAGGACTCCGGTGAACTGGGCTGTAGCGGACTACTATGGCTCGAGGAGCACTAGACTACATTTCCCCATAAGAAAGGATGCCAAGGATAAACAACTAGATTGTCGGATCCCACACACACCAAGCATTTCAATCATACACACAATATGCTCGATATGTGCAAATACAACATGGCATCACAACAAAACTCTACAACTCAAGTACTTTATTTAAAGGCTCCAGAGAGCCATACATAACATGTTCATACAGGTAGGGGTCACATGACCCGACACTCAAGTCATACAGGCATACAAGCACAAGCGGAAGCAAGTAGTCTGAGTACAGACACTAGAAAGAAAGAAGGCTTCTCGAAGCCTGTCTATGTACATAAGGCCCTTCATGGCTAGGATCACCACCTGGGCGGCAAGTCACTCATCGACGTCGAGATCTACATAAAACCCATCGGAGGGGGTGGTGTTGTCGTCTGAAAACAGTAAGTAAAGCAAACATGAGTACAAAGGTACTTAGCAAGTCTTACAACAGAACCTACTATACATGCTCATTCTCAAGATGGTGGTGGAGTTATTGCAGCAAGCCAGCTTTGACTCTTGGCTAAGCTATCCTACGAGACACCACTAGTAAAATAGTTTTCGCACACGAGTCCACTAATCACCATCACAATACTCCATCGGGGATCCTCCCTCGTCATCCTATGAGAGGGCCATCCTCGGTACTCACACTTATCTTGAGTCTTTTAGTAGTAACCATTAACTTGTCTATGAACTGTATAGGCAACCAAGTAGTCCTTTACCGTGGACACGGCTATTCGAATAGATGATGTTAACCCTGCAGGGGTGTACTTCTTCATACACGCTCTCACCACTTACCGCCGTTTACACGACATGTACTCGGCAACCTTCAAGCGGAAGCCCAACGAGGGTGTCGTCCACGGCCTACCTAAACACTCAAGTCTCTATTCTAGGTTTATCGCCTATCCAGGTTCCATCCGCAGGGAGTCCAGCCGAGGTTTCCACATGCGGCCTCGAACGATGTGAACAGGGTTCCCGAGACACCAAATGGGTGACTCGGTACATCGTGCCATGGTGTATCTACCACATCATAGCCCACCCCTAGGGTCAGCGCTACGCACGGCTGAGGGAGTCCTGGATTAGGGTGTGTTTGGATAGCCGAACTATACCTTCAGCCGGACTCCTGGACTATGAAGATACAAGATTGAAGACTTCGTCCCGTGTCCAAAAGGGACTTTCCTTGGCGTGGAAGGCAAGCTTGGCGATACGGATATTCAGATCTCCTACCATTGTAACCGACTCTATGTAACCCGAACCCTATCCGGTGTCTATATAAACCGGAGGGTTTTAGTCCGTAGGACAACATACACATCAACAATCATACCATAGGCTAGCTTCTAGGGTTTAGCCTCTCTGATCTCGTGGTAGATCTACTCTTGTACTACCCATATCATCAATATTAATCAAGCAGGACGTAGGGTTTTACCTCCATCGAGAGGGCCCGAACCTGGGTAAAACTTCGTGTCCCTTGCCTCCTGTTACCATCCGGCCTAGACGCACAGTTCGGGACCCCCTACCTGAGATCCGCCGGTTTTGACACCGACATTGGTGCTTTCATTGAGAGTTCCTCTGTGTCGTCGCCATCAGGAAGGATGCCTCGCCCCGTCTTTAAAGACGACACCGTTGCTAAGGGAGCTTTAGCTGTCAGCCAAACCCTCCGGCTAGGTGGTTTTCTTATGACCGCATGTTCGGCTTCTACGCCGACGATGACCTCTCGAGCCATCGAAAACAATCTTCATGTCAGTTCGGAACTCGCCGAGCAGTTAGATCCAATGGAGCTTTCCTCCATAAACGAGCTCTTGGATCGCTTCGCCGCCCTGAGAGTCGCTACGGATTACGACCAGATTGGGCCTAAAACCGATCTGAGAGAGATTAACTCTCCCTAAGTCACCCACCACATTGCCGTGGTAGAGGGACAGTGCGGTGACCCTTTGTGTGTCTTATGGACTCGCTACGTCCGGATTCCCGATCCCTCCAAGCCGGATACCCGCGGAGGGGAGGATATCACTCAAGACCTGAACTTAGAGTCAGGCGATGGGCTGGATTCATTGGACAACACCCAGGGATCCAACTTTTTGAGTTTAGAAATTCCTCGGCCTCTGAGCCTCAGAGGGGGTGAGGCTTCGGATTTAACTCCACCCACCCACCCCAACACAAGCGATCTATCTAAAATCAGGCAAGAGCCCGACGAAATAATACATCATTACTGGGCTAGATTCCTCCTGGTTCAAAACAGGCTAAGGGACTGCCGCGAGGAAGACGCAATCTTAATCTTCTACAATAATTGCACAGACAAGGGAATACTCAACGCCATAAGTCGCCGTGATATCACACGCTTCGCTAACTTGGCATCCATTGTACAAAAGTATTGTGCGATGGAAAGCGCCTGGAAAACCAAAATAAAATTTTGGGACAATCCGGCCCTAAATACAAACCCGGTCCGAAATAAAAGGGTGCAGCATACCCAGACACCCAGGTCAAATACCAAGAAGCAAAAACCCTCTATAGGGCATGGAACCGTACTAGAAGGATGGCTTAATGGACCCTGTAAAATTCACAGTACAGAGGATGCCACACCAACTCACAGCCTTAGAGCATGTTGGATACTCCGGCAGGTGGCCAAAATTGGCTAAAACCTCCTAATTCTGGAGGCCACAGAAAGCCACCCCAAAGACACCCATACGGTATTAACAGTCTTCGAGACTTTCGCATCAAATAATATGCGAAAAAGGACACTCCGCAGCCTTGCCGAAGTCTACCAAGTAGCAACAATAAACCCATGGAGTGACACGGCTATTGCCTTTAACGCCAGTGATGAACCTAAATTCCGAACAGCCCGAGCACCAACCGCATTGGTCCTCAGCCCAATAGTGGACGGCTTTCGTCTTACCAAGGTACCAATGGAGGGCGGCAGCGGATTGAACCTCATTTACGAGGAAACCCTTCAAAAAATGGAAATAGACTGGAACCACATTAAGCGAAGCAGCACAACCTTTAGAGGAATAATCCCCAGTCGGGAAGCACGCTGCACAGGAAAAATCACACTAGATGTGGTGTTCGGCACGCCGGATAATTACAGGTCCGAAGAGATCACGTTCCATGTGGCTCCGTTCAGCATCGGTTATCACGCTCTGCTAGGGCGGGAAGCGTTCACAATCTTCCAAGCAATACCACATTACTGGTACATGAAGCTCAAAATGCCGGGGCCTAATGGGATCATCACTCTCGCTAGTGATCCGGACATAGCACTCTCCGCCGAAAACAAGACAGCCACACTGGCCCTCGAGGCACTATCCGAAGCCCTAGCGGCTGAGGAACTGACTGCGCTGCGCTCTATGGTGAATAGGGACGATGTGATACTCAACAAAAGATCCAAGTCCACCTCCTTTAAACCGGCGGACGAAATAGTCAAATTCCAAGTCCATCCAACGGACCCAAATAAAACAGCTTCCATCGGGGCATAGTTAAACCCTGATGTAGACGCCGCACTGCAAGAGTTCCTATGAGAAAACTGGGACATTTTCGCCTGGCACCCTTCAGACATGCTAGGAATCCCACGTAGGCTGGCCGAGCACAGCTTAAATATCCAAACATGATTCAAACCTATCAAACAGACTCTTTGACGTTTTTCCGAACCTAAGAGACAGGCTATGGGAGAGGAGCTAGCAAAGCTATTGGAGGTCGGATTCATCAGAGATATAAAACATCTGGACTGGCTAGCAAACCTGGTGATGGTACCAAAGAAGGACAAATCTTGTCGCCTGTGCATTGATTTTAAAGACATTAACAAGGCTTGCCCAAAGGATCCCTTCCCCCTCCCCCGCATCGATTAAATTATCGATGCTACCGCAGGACACGATTCGTTGTATTTCCTCGATGCATATTCCAGCTACCATCAAATCAAGATGGCAGAATCTGACCAATCCGTAATGGCATTTATCACACCATACGGCCCATTCTGCTTCAACACAACGCCCTTCGGGCTCAAAAATGCCAGCGCAACATATCAGCGCATGATTCAGACATGTCTGGCAAGCCAGATCGGCAAAACAATGGAGGCATATGTAGATGATGTGGTCGTCAAAACAAGACATGTCGAATCTCTAGTAGACGACTTGAGGCTCACATTTGATAACCTCCGAACATACGACATCAAGCTCAACCCGGAAAAATGCGTTTTCGGCGTTCCAGCCGGAAAGCTCTTGGGCTTCATTGTATCCGGTAGAGGAATCGAAGCAAATCCGGCCAAGATCCGAGCTCTGTCGCAACTGGATATCCCAAAGGACCTCAAACAAATACAAAAATTAACCAGATGCATGGCGGCTCTAAGCCTCTTTATCTCCCGCTTGGGAGAAAAGGCCCTACCCCTTTACCGCCTCCTTCGGCGCACCGAACACTTCGAATGGACGGATGCATCCACTTCCGGACTCGAGGAGATAAAAGCCATACTTGCAACAAATCCAGTCCTGGCCGCGCCAAATATTGGCAAACCAATGCTATTATACATTGCAGCAACACATCAGGTTGTAAGCGCGGTGCTCGTCGTCGAACGAGAAACGGACGGACACAGATTCCCCCTTCAAAAGCCGGTCTATTATGTGTCCACTGTCCTCACTCCTTGCAAATCACGGTACCCGCATTATCAAAAGATCGCGTACACGGTATTCATGGAATCCCGGAAGCTACGACACTACTTTCAAGAGTGTTCAATAACAGTAGCCTTGGAAGTACCACTCAACGATATTATAAACAACCATGATGCAACGGGCCGGATTGCAAAATGGGCCATTGAGCTCCTCCCGTTCGACATAACTTATAAGCCACGGCGAGCCATCAAGTCGCATGTCTTGGCCGACTTCGTCGCAGAATGGACGGAGGCCGAACTCCCTAAAGAGTACGGCACATATTCAAATTGGATCATGCATTTCGACGGCTCCAAGATGTTGGCCGGACTGGGGGCTGGCATCGTTTTGACGTCCCCCACAGGAGACATAGTTCAATACGTACTCCAGATTATGTACACGGACTCCAACAACGCAGCCGAATATGAGGCCCTTTTACATGGTCTCCGGATGGCAGTATCCATGGGCATTCAATGCCTAGAGGTGCATGGGGACTCCAACCTCGCTATATCCCAAATAAATGGAGACTTCGATGCCAAGGATCCAAAAATGGCAGCTTACCGCAACGCCGTCCTAAAAATGCCAGCTCGGTTCGAGGCGCTTGAATTTCACCATATAGCCCGGGAAAATAATTAGGCGGCGGATGTCCTGGCACGCATCGGCCAAAACGCGTGTAGTCCCCCCTAACATATTCCTGGAAAGGCTGTTCAATCCATCCGTAGTATGGGAAGGGGAGCCGAACAATAACAACCCAGACCCAACCGCACTGCCCGACACCGAACATTCTGACACAATCGGAGGCTCTTCCAATGAAATAACACCTTCAACACACGTAATAATGGCCGTCATCGCCCCGTGGACAGAACCATTCCTCGCCTACCTCACTAGGCAGGAACTCCCCAAGGACCAAAATGAGGCACGCTGCATAGTGCGGCGATCCAAAGCCTACAGAGTCCATGAGGGAGAGATTTATAAGAAAAGCACTACTGGAGTCCTTCAAAGGTGCATCTCCGAAGAGGAGGGGCGGAACCTCCTAGCTGAAATTCATGCCGGACTGGGCGGTCATCACGTTGCAGCTCGGTCCCTCATAAGCAAGGTCTTCCTTACAGGCTTTTATTGGCCGACGGCCCGGGCAGACGCTCAGGACTTAGTCCAACAATGCATTGGTTGCCAGCTCTTTGCAAACCAAAGCCATATGCCACACACCACCCTCTGAACCATCCCCATTACTTGGCCCTTCGCGGTCTAGGGGCTTGACATGGTTGGACCCCTTAAAGGCGGAACCCACAAGCAGAAATACTTACTGGTCATGGTGGATAAATTCACCAAATGGATAGAAGCCAAGCCTGTTAAGGCAGCCGAATCCGGACCGGTGATAGACTTTATATCCGGGGTCGTACACCGTTACGGCGTTCCCCATAGCATCATCACTGATAACGGCACGAACTTCACGGCCGACGAGGTAAAACTCTGGTGCAAAAACATGGGCATCAAGCTCGACTATGCTTCCGTCTATCACCCACAAACTAACGGCCGGGTTGAACGTGCAAATGGTCTTATCATGAGCGGCATTAAACCCAGATTAGTGCGGTCCCTCGGGGAATCTAACACGCACTGGGTAGAGGAGCTCGACTCCGTACTCTGGGGGCTGCGGACCACACCGAATCGCACCACCGGATACACACCATTTTTTATGGTGTACGGCGCAGAGGCAGTTTTGCCTTGTGACATAATTCATTACTCACCTCGAGTGCGCATGTACGAAGAAAGAGAAGCCGAGCTCGATCGGTAGGACAACTTAGACGCATTAGAGGAGGAGCATGACGTGGCAAAAGCCCGTTCCGCAGTCTATCAATAGCAGGCTCGAAGATACCAAAGCAGAGAAGTACGGGCCAAAAATTACAACGTTGGCGAATTAGTTCTACGACTACCGGACAAGAAAAAGGACAAACTCAAGCCCAAGTGGGAAGGTCCCTTCATAATCGACCAAGTCCTAACTGGTGGAGCGTACCGCCTGCGAGATGCATCGGATAACCGACTCGAGTCGAACCCATGGAACGCAGCCCGTCTCCGAAGATTCTATGCCTAGCGCCGGACTCTATGTTCGTCTCCTTCCTCTGTCCATTTTTTTATATATTTTCTGTCTTGGATTTCTCTTCTTCTTTTCTCTCCCTCTCTTATAGCCCTTAAAGGCTCATACAGTGACGCGCCATCCGCGCTCATTAAACCTGGGCGCTTCTTTAAACAGAAGCTTATTCATATGGGCTTCATGCCCAACACATGTGTCACACTTCCGCATGTACCTTTTATTCACCATTATATGCATCGATATGACTTAAGTTTTGGCCAAGCTGGGTTGCCTGGCTCCTGTGCTTACCCCTACGTTCCCGATTGTTCGGCTAGGTGGTAAAGGGAGCACCTCTACAATTATTACTGCCGGGTCAGCCGGACGTGTACCTCAGGCTGGGTGAAGCCGAAAGCTAGCATTCTTAAGGGAATATTCGGTCGGTGAACTAAAGAAGATCTTTTTTATTTTTACGCCCCCAGATGTTTTTCCTGCGTTTCTTTTCGCAGCATAAACATGCACCTTAGGGCATGCCTCCCAGGGAAAGAAACCCCTAACAGAACTATTCTCCCTGGAAGATGTTTCTTACTAACCATGTAATATAACATAACTAGTCGGGCACTTGTCTGTTCACGCACTAATGACCCCTACGCCTGGTCTCCATGCATTCCCCGATTCCTATATAACCGCATGGGAATTCGGACACACTCCGGACCGTCAGGTCCCGGGGCTGAAGCGAAAAGGTCGGCCATGACAAATGATCTACAATCCAGGCTAGAAGGCATTATAAATGTCAACTAAATTACATAGTCATTTTGACTGATCGTATTCCTCTTAAATACCATCTAACAGGCTGTCTAATTTATAGTCCTGCTGGGAATACTTTGCGGCCAACTCTACTTGGTCGTATACTAAGCTTACAGGGATCTCCTTCCCATCGGGCCCTATAGGACCGACCTCGGCCATGTGGTTGGGGTCAGCCTTTGCGTACCGCGTCTTCACCATGGCCCAGCCCTACCTAGCGCCTTGATAGCAGGCTGATATCTTCCACAATCGGAAGCACCGCCGTGCTCCTTTTAGCTTCTCCGCAAGCTCCCCAAGACCTTCGGGCATGGAGACGGATGGCCACAGGGCCTGGGCGATGCCTCGCATCGCCTGTCGAACTCGATCGAGCAGTTGCGAGAGCTCGGGAAGAAGGTCACCCGTAGAACCGGGCATCTCCTCTCCAGGACGGCCTGTCAGCACACCTACAGACATTGCTCTGTTAGTTGACTTCCCCGCCGAACTTTCTTTTAAAAGGTTCGTTTAAGCACTTACTAAATATGCAGCGCCGAAGCCGCTGATTCTCCTTCACGGAGTCTGACAGCTGGGCACGAACATCTTTCAGCTCGACGCCCAGCTTGGTGTTGGCATCTCGGAGATTGTTCTTCTCCCCCCATCACCTTCAACAGCACCCTCTCACCAGCCTTTAGCTAGCGTAGGAGATGTTGCCTTTCCGGATCCAATCCGGCGCCATCTGTAATTTCATTTGTCAGATTCGCACCAAAGTCGTGCTTCGCAAAATACTTATTTTTCGAAGTGTATATTACCATCGGCGGCCTCCTTAGGCTCCCCTGCCGTGGCTAGTGCGGCCTCAAGTTGGGCTTTGCACTCTTCCAGCTCCCTGGACAGTAGGGAATTCTTTTCTGTAAGAACCTGCATAACAAATGATCCTTAAATCAGTTATTTTAACTGTTTCAAGTCTCGGGGGCTACTGGTATATATATAATTACCAAAATTTTCTTACCCATATGTCTTTTACATATTGCTCCGTGGCTCTGGTTAGACCATTTTGAGCGGCACCGACTTAAAGGCATCTAACGCCTCTTGGGAGAAACAAGTGTCGCGAAGAATTGTCCGGCGAGGCCTGTGGTCCATGGCACTCTCCACCTCAGAGTTGGTGGCAGACAACCTGTCCACATCCTCCGTCGGAGGAGCGTCCGGTGTGCGCCTTGTGTTCGGCCCCGCTTCCGGGCCAGGCTTTGGAGCCTGGCTGGTGGAGGCGCGATTGGCGGTCTCTCCAAATATAGTTCGGCGAGGTCTCTTTGTTCTGAAGAGGGCACAAGTGTTAATTTGCCCTGAAGGTACGACACCTGGGATAAGGGGGTGCGCCATACCTTTGCACTTACGCCCTGGTCCGGACTGCACCTCTTTTCTGCCCACGGGGCCCTGCGGCCCCTCGTTGGCTTGTCGCCGCAGGTTCGGCCTCCTGTTTCTGGGAGGCCGGGATTAGCTCTGGATAATCGGCCGTAATGGCCACCAGGGCGTTGTCCTTGCTCAATTGATGGAATACTCCATCAATCAGATCCACCGAAAGCTCTGGATCCTCTTGCGAGTCCAGGTCGAGGAACCGTCCTGGGTCCTCGGGTTGTGGAGGAGGGCTGTTTATTTCTGTAACAGCCTGGCGCAGTTCCTGCATCGAAATCGCTAAGATTAAATCTTTAATAATGGGGATATAAAACGGATAGGCAAGATGTGATCACTCACCTAGCTTGGAGGATTGTACATGGAAAATCCACCCTTTGGGTTAACGCGGAGAAAATCCTCCTCTTCTCCCTTGTACAAAGCGGACAAGGTCTTTATTAGAGCCGCAGCCGAATCCGGCCCCTTACGGCCGTAGCAGGTGGTGTCGTCCTCCCTGTTGAAATCCCACATGGGGTGGCTTCTATACTGTAGCGGCTGCACCCCTCGCATGATACATGCAGCCATGACCCCGATCATGGTTAGTCCGGAATGAGCTAACAATCTTATCCGGCCCATCAGGTAAACAACGTCCCTGTCACTTTCCCTCTGAGGGATCCGTGGGCGCCATCTTAGGCGCTTCTTTAAGGGAGCATTGTTGAATTCAGGGAGGCCGATCCGGACAGGATCCGGCAGCGGGACGTCTTCTATGTAAAACCATTTGAGGGCCAGTCTTCGGATGCCTTCTTTGGGGTTCCGGACAGATAGCCGGTCCCGGCGACGTGCCATACTTCGGCTCCGCCCACTTGATACATAGACCCCTTCTTGGAACGGGGCACGAGGCAAAATAGCTCCCTCCACAGTCCGAAATGGGCTTCAACACCCAAGAACAGCTCGCAGAGAGCTACAAAGCCCACAATATGCAATACTGAGGCAGGCGTGAGATGATGTAGTTGGAGGCCGTAGAACTCCAGCAGCCCCCAGAGAAATTGATGGATGGGAAATCCGAGCCCCCTTATTAAATAAGGGACGAGGCACACCCGCTCTCCTTTGGAGGGATTAGGGGCGCTCTCCGCTTGCCCTCCGCCGTTATAGATGGCAAGACCAGCTCGAATCGGGATCATATAGGCCGGGGGGAGAAATCCCTTGGTCTGGAGCGTTACTAACTCGCTATGCGGGATGGAGCATCTTTCCCAATGTCGAGGCTTAGGGATGGAAGGGCGGGAGGAGGAGTCGCGACGGCTGGCCATGGTGGAATGGATCTTTGTCGAATGCGCTCTGATGAACACTTGCGAAAGGGGGAAGGTGTGGTTTGGATCTAAATCCTCGTCTCTTTAAATAGGTCAACTTGCTTACGCGGCTAGGGGTGTGAATGTAAAAACACTCAGACCTTTCATATTCGTTTGACACGTGGGGAGCGGCCATTATTGGGCGCAGAAGCCCAGGAGCGCAACATCTACAGGAAACCGGACATTATTCAACAGGTGCATGGAATTTGGAGGAGAACCCACCTTGCAATGCCGAAGACAATCTGCGCGCCGGACTCATTATCATTGAAGCCTGGTTCGGGGGCTACTAAGGGAGTCCTGGATTAGGGGGTGTTCGGATAGCCGAACTATATCTCAGCCGGACTCCTGGACTATGAAGATACAAGATTGAAGACTTCGTCCCGTGTCCGGAAGGGACTTTCCTTGGCGTGGAAGGCAAGCTTGGCGATACGGATATTCAGATCTCCTACCATTGTAACCGACTCTATGTAACCCTAACCCTATCCGGTGTCTATATAAACCGGAGGGTTTTAGTCCGTAGGACAACATACACATCAACAATCATACCATAGGCTAGCTTCTAGGGTTTAGCCTCTCTGATCTCGTGGTAGACCTACTCTTGTACTACCCATATCATCAATATTAATCAAGCAGGACGTAGGGTTTTACCTCCATCGAGAGGGCTCGAACATGGGTAAAACTTCGTGTCCCTTGCCTCCTGTTACCATCCGGCCTAGACGCACAGTTCGGGACCCCCTACCCGAGATCCGCCGGTTTTGACACCGACAACGGCCGCCAACACATAACCTACAAACACCAGAAACTAATTGCAACTCCTGGACAGAGTACTAGGGTGATTAAGAAGCCGAGAGGGTCCATTGGTTTCGGGCGCAATGTATGGTAGTAGCAGTCTCTTAAATCACACATACAGATCTCAGTACTTAGGGACGGCCTAAATGAAACAACCCACCATGTACTCCTACATGGCCTCTCATCGATACCTTTACCAAATCATGTTCAACACATCCCTCACATTATCGACATAATCATTTCACTCTAGCCCATCACCCAGATGAACCAGATCTGACACAACTCTAAGCATAGCAGGCATATCAAGGTAGGAAACACATACATGGCTGAATCAACTCCTACACATGCTAGTGGGTTTCATCTGGATACTGTGGCAATGACAGGTCATGCAGAGGATAAGGGTTCAACTACCGCAGCACACAATAGTTTGAAACGTTGTTGTCTTAATGCAGTAAATGAGAGCAGAGGCGAGAACATGGGATTGTATCGATATGATCAATGGGGCTGCTTGCCTGATGGAGTGGTAGTAGGGTACTGCCCTTCAGTTGGATACTCGGAGATATCCTTGGAGGCAGAACCTACCACGAAGGACACACAGAACATAATCAACACATGACAATATGCAACAAATATGATGCATGCTATGACATGGCAAAATGATGTGTCCTGCCTAATGCAATGTGAAACAAGTTGAAATGGGTCCATTCGAATCAAAGATTCAAATGAAAGTTAAAGTTCTTATGCATAATAAGTGTGTTAGCTTGTTTCACCTAAACAGCAAGGTTGAAGTGGTTTGTCATGCATCAAACCATTATAGAAGGATAGATTGAATTTTTCTGATCATTTTTCATATATAATTTGTTTGATTTGGAGCTATGGTTGATTTTCTATGATTTTTAGAAGTTTTGGCTATTTTCTGGAATTTCCTATATAAGATTAAATCCAGAAAATGAATAATTGCGTCAGCACTGTGTCACTATGATGTCAGCGAGTCAAAGGCGCCAGCCCAGGTCAAACCAGACTGGTGGGCCCCATCTGTCAGTCTCTCAGCTAACTAACAGAATTAAGTTAGTACTAATTAACTATCATTGGGGCCTGGGCCCGCATGTTAGTGACTTAAACTAACTAAATTTAGTTAGCACTAATCCTAACCTAATTAACAGGCCAGCCCCACCTATCATAAGCTCAGGGGGGAAGTCAACCTGGGCCCACAAGGGTCGAACATGGTCAACTCGCTGGCGGCTTGACGCCAGCGATGACAGACGCGGCGGAGGGGCTTGGGTTTTGCCCACAGCCGACCAAATCGACTGCGGTTTGGTCCTACGCGTAGCTGGGAGCAAGCCGCAGCGTTTGGTGGTGGAAGTGGAGCTCGGGGAGGCCGGGAACAACGCCGTTGACGACCTTGGCGGTCGCCGGAGCTCGGGTGAAGATGGATCCGAGGCTACAGGGCACGGCGAGGCACGTGGAGTGGTGCGTTAGGCTCCTGGGGACATGGTGAGTGTGGTAACGCGCTCGGATTCAAGCTTATGCGCCTGTGGCCACGGCGGCAACATGGCCGGCAGAGCCGAGCTCTCGGCCGTGATGGCCAGCGGGGTTTGAGGGCAACTCGAGTGACATGTCTAGGGGGAGAAGAGAGAGGACCTCACAGCGAGTGCAGCGGGCGTCGAAGCGGGCTCGGGGAAGCTTGGGAGGCGGCGAATCATCGACGACGATCTCCGATGGCCGACGAGGGGAACGGCAGCGGTGGCGGCATTGCAGCGCGTCCAAGGCCTCGTGGCTTGTCGAGGAGGTCGAGGAAGATGCTGCGGAGCTCGTGGGCACGGAGGGGTGACACGGGAACGACGGTGGCTACGGCTACGGCGGCAAGACGGCGGCGGCTGCGCCGGCCATGACTTCAGGGGAGCGAGGGAGAGAGTAGGGGGAGGAATGAGATGTCCACGGGGTCAGGGTGGCGACGTGGAGCTCGCCCAGGTGTCCTGGCCTCGTGGGCGGCAAGCAGTTGATGCCGTGGCGAGCTCGTGCTCGCCGGCGTCACCTCTGTGCGTGCCTGGCGAGGGAGAAGCAGCTGGCTGGCACGGGCCAGCACAGTGCTGGGCCGGCCATGTGGGCTGCCAGGTGGGCTGCGGCCAGGTAAGTTTCCTCCTCCTCTTATATTTCTGTTTTTCTATTTTTCTGCAAGTTTGTGGCTTTATTAAAAATACTTAGGCACTTACAAAATCCTAAAAATAATCATAGGCTCTGTTTGGATTATTTCCAATAGCCCACACTTATTTCCAGAATTATTTGAGCATTTAACATATTTTATAGCATTTAAATTCCCATATTCAAATACTTATGATTTAATTCAAAGAATCCATAATGTCCTAGAAACGAGTGCACCATTTTTGCCAGGGGTTTTAGCCCAATCGTGAAATGATGAACATTTTGTGAAGGGCATGTTGGGTTCATTGAAAATAATTTTAGTAAACCCTAGTTGTTTCCAGGGGGCTGGGGGTTCTGTCATCCCCATTTCAAGTTTTTGTAAAAGTAGACATGATGCAACACTCTAATGCATGAACTAGCTAGGGTGTGACAGCTATGCAACTTCCATTCGCGAGGGGGGCTGTGTTTACACATCATACCATGGGTTTCATGAATCACCATATCCAGAGATTCGTCGACACAGCTTGTTGCCAGATAATCTTCAGTGTGTGAAAGGCATCAAGCTTCCATGCGATGGATGGCTTTTGCAAACCCGACATGCGGCGATGTGGTTCATGCGAGCAGCAAATATGCACAACTTGATTCGTGCTGATATCTAGACTGAGCCATGTATTCTGCTGCTGTAGCATGACCCTATTTTGTTGGATATTATGTACTATTGTTAGTTTGAAGCACTCCTCTGGTTTGAAGGATAGATACCTTCCTAGGATCAAGTGCATCCTAACTCACCTGCGTAGGATGTACTGATAATGATGATGGAGATGCTATGCAGAAGCCATATATATATATATATATATATATATATATCAGTTAGGCTTCAAGTGCGTACTTGTTAGTTAAACCTATGTATAAAGTGTGACACTAAATACGACTAGTAAGTAGTATAGTAGCAGTACTAGTATACGTCGGTCAAATTATTCATCATGTCCACACATTGAATTGACGTGACAACACGCTGCGCGTGAGGTGACACAAGAATCCCGGCGGCGTGTTCGGGTATTCTGGACTTCAGATTTAGAGTACCACTTATCTGTCGAAATCTTTCATCATTCACTTAAAACAGTCGATTGATCATACATTGAGTACCATATAACTGGAATTACCGATGCAAGTCGAAGAAGGATTGGCCAATGCTGCCAGCTGACCGAGCACCTTGAGGCAAAAGTGAGTGTTGACAGCGTGATATTCCACTCTCTCATCGATTTGTTCATACCAACCATCGACAACGAGCATGACATATGCTACACCCAACCTGAGAAACTTCCAGGTAAGACACCGATCGACCGTCTACTTGCACAAACATATTCCTTTGTTTATAGCTCTATTTTTCTTTTTAGACACAGACCTGGTGAAGCAATTACAATTTGACAATTAATAAAAAGTGAAACAAGTGACTGCAACATGCCAAAGATGTTATGAAAATGCCAACTAGGTACACTAAAACCTGTATTCCACAATACTGCAGGTATCACACTGAGTGGCCTAAGGAAGCATTTCTTCCAGCACAATTCCAGCGTGTTCAAAAGGGGCACGTGGACGCGTCGCAAGATACAGTCGGAGTGCGGCATGCACGCGATGTGGCACAAGACCGGCAATACCTTGCCGGTGATGGCCAACGGCCGGCAGACGGGCAACAAAAAAGGTTCTGGTGTTGCACACCAAAAAGAACTTCGACCAGCAGAGGACCAACTGGCTAATGACCAGTACCACCTCGTGGACCTGGAGCAAGAGAAGGAGCGGGAGCTGGTCCTCTGCAAGATTTTCTACCAGACGAACACTAGGGCCAGGAGTAAAAAGATTATAAGTTAGTTTGGTATTGGTAGTTGTACTACCTTGTTGTCCGCAAGTTGGTATTGTTGTTAAGATCTTTTGGTATGAACTTGCATTTGCTTCCAATCATCATGCCGAGAGTCGACGTGGATATAAAGCTGAATCATTTGTTTCGAAACGAATTTTCAGGCACCTGATTTTTATTTGATGGGCAAGATAAGCACCCGCCGTTCGAATTCCCAGTTCTCCAATTTTTTTGAAACAAGTGCATGCACTTATTATCACGATAAAAAAACAATATCCGTGCTGCATCCCAGTTATCGGTCTGTACTTGCAGAATTCTCTCGTTTATTGAGCATGTATATTGTTTTTCAGGTCGAGCAAGTTACAACTGGGCTGTAGACTGCCCAGGGTTGGTTTTGTTTTTAATAGGCCCAGCCCATGACGACAACGAGGCACAAAGATCCAGCAGGTCTCTACTGGCCTCTGGCCCGCTAGTGTTAGTTATATTTTGTCTTACAACATCCGCAGGCAGTTTTTTTTACTGAATCAAACACACAGCCAAGTTCTATTTTCCTCTTGAAACACATGTCCTACATCCGTTTTCTAATCTCTACCTATAGTTTTACCAGTTCATATACACGTATCATTATATTGAAAACACATAAAATTCCCTTTTCATATTTACATCCTTATTTTTGTTGTTTTTTCCCACCCAGCGCTGATTTTTTTACCACTAGTTTTCTCTTAAACCAACTCAATTGTCCCACGTCTTATTTTCTTACAAAAACAAAACGATTTTTGGCAAATCAATAAGTTCTTAAAAAATGTTTATCATTTTGGGATTACAACAGTTCGGACTCCACCGAAATATGCAAAATAAGGTTGAACTTTTTGACCGTGGTCCTGGACAGAAACTGGGCTGTAATAAATTACTTAAGAATTAGCAAATGGGCTGCAAATTATAAAAAATAGCAAATGGGCTTTATGTTGTCTGCCACAGATTTGGAGGCTGACTTGTGGGCCTACTAACTTCATGCGTACACAAGGCTTCTCAAAAAAGAAACTTAGTCAACAATCGACTCTACCAGCGTCAGACCGTTAGGTGTCAATCTAACGGCAATCATGCTTCTTCAGTCTCTGATCTTCCTACCCCAGCTGGCCAAACCAGCGCCGTCGGAACCGCCTGCTCCCGCCTCCCGTGGTCGGTAGTGCTGCCGGGCAGCCCTCACGGCCCCATCATACTCGCATCTCTGGCCTGTCTATCCCTCTACTCGCCCACACCTCTTGTTATTTTCCGGCGATGGCAGCCGAACTAGTCAACCCTCGTACTCTCCACCGTGTGGGCAGACACTGTCGTGTCTCCCCCGGCTCCATGTCATTCCCTTTGTAGGCCTCGTCATCATCCACCGCCCTGGTGCTCTCGGCGCAGCATGGTCAACGATGTCCATCCAACGGCCGTAGTGCTTCTTCAACCTCTGGTCTTCTTGCCCCAGCCGCCCAAAGCAGCGCCGGTCGTGCCGCATGCTCCTGCCTCCCGTGGCCGGCTGTGCTGCCGCGGAGGCCTCACCGTCCCCATACTAGTCCCACTACTGGCCAGGCCATCCCTCCACTCACCACTCCTCCTGTTATTCTGCGGCGATGGCAGCCTCACACCGCAGCCGAACCAGGGAACCCTCATACTCCTCTCCGCGTGGGCATCCACTGCCGCGTCTTCCCCGGCTCCGCGTCGTCCCCTTACTAGGCCTCGCCGTCGTCCACCGCCGTGGTGCTCTCGGTGCGGCGTGGTCAATGTGGTCAACGACCGACTTCCATCGGAAGAGTACTGTACGTGAGAGGCTGACAGCTGGGTCCACGACAGCCGCAAGGAAGTGCCTCCTTATTACGCGCAAAATAATTATTCCTCCACCTGACAGCAGGGACCCACCGGACGGGCCACCAGTATTTCGCGGAAAAAATGTTCCCCCCTGACTGCTGGGACCCACCAGACGGGCCACCATATTTCGCGAAAAAACATTTGCCCCTGACTGCTGGGACCCACCAGACAGACCAACGTATTTCGCGAAAAAAACGCTCCCCCCGCTGTCAGCTTGGACCCACGAGAACTGCCTCCTTTTTACGCACAGAAAAATGAATACTCCCACTGCTAGCTGGGACCCACCATGGTGGGAGGCTGACTTGTGGGCCTACTAAGTTGACAGGGACAGAGGGCTTTGTCAACTTAGTCAATATGAACAATTCTAGCTCTAGTGACCGTATGATGTCCATCTAACGGCCGTCGTGCTTCTTCAATCTCTGCTCTTCCTGCTCCAGCCACTCAAACAACCGCCGACGGGACTGCCTGCACCCTCCTCCCCGCAGCCGGCTCTGCTGCCGCGCAGACCTCACCGCCCCACCATACTCCCATTGCTGGCCTAGCCATCCCTCTACTCACCCACACCTACTGTTATTCTCCGTTAATGATAGACGAACCAGTAAACCCTCGTATAGTCGTACTCCCCTCCGCGTGGGAAACAACTGCCGAGTCTTCCCTACCTCCGTGTCGTTCCCTTCCTAGGCCTCGCCGTCGTCCACCGCCCTGGTGCTCACGGCGCGGCCTGGTCAACATGGTCAACGACCGACATGAATCTGAAGTGGACTATACGTGGAGAGTCCGACAGCCGGGTCCACGGCCGCACGCAAGGAAATGCCTCCTTATTACGTGCAAAATAATGATTCCTCCACCTGACATCAGGGACCCACCGAAAGAGCCTCTGTATTTCACGAAAAAAATGTTACCGCCGCTGACAGCTCAGACCCACCAGCTATATCTTCGCACGCAAGGAAGTGCCTCCTTATTACGCACAAAAAAATGAATACTCCCCCTGTTAGCTGGGACCCAGTATAGTGGCAGGCTGACTTGTGGGCCTACTAGGTTGACGGGGATGGAGGGCTTTGTCAACTTAGTCAATATGCATGATTCTAGCTCCAGTGACCGTACGATGTCCATCCAACGGCCGTAGTGCTTCTTCAACCTCTGGTCTTCTTGCTCCAGCCGCCCAAACCAGCGCCGGTCGTGCCTCGTGCTCCTGCCTCCCGTGGCCGACTGCGATGCGGCGGAGGCCTCACCGCCCCCTACTACTCCCACCGCTGGCCATGCCATCCCTCTACTCACCCACACCCCCTGTTATTCTGCAGCGACGGCAGCCTCACACCGCAGCGAACCAGTGAACCCTTGTACTCCTCTATTCATGGGCATCCACTACCGCGTCTTCCCCGGCTCTGCGCCGTCCCCTTCCTAGGCCTCGCCGTCGTCCACCGCCCTGGTGCTCTCGGCGCGGTGTGGTCCACGTGGTCAAAGAACGGCTCCCATCGGACGTGGATTGTACGTGGAGAGGCTGACAGCTGGGTCCACGGCCGCAGCAACGAAGTGCCTCCTTATTACGTGCAAAATAATTATTTCTCCACCTGACAGCGGGGACCCAGCGGACGGGCCACCGTATTTCGCGAAAAAAACGTTTCCCCCCTGACTGCTGGGAACCACCAGCTACACCTTCGCATGCAAGGAAGTGCGTCCGGGAAAAAAACAAAATGATTCGCCCCCTAACTACTGGGACCCACTAGCTACATCTTCGCACGCAAGGAAGTGCCTGACAGTCGGGACCCACCTGGTCGAAGCATACGTAGCGTTTTCATTCCGGTCGTGAACATGTATGTACATACTGGTCGAAGTAGAGGCACGCACGTGTCGTAGTAGAGGCACGCACGTGTCGTAGTAGAGGCACGCACGTAGCATGTACACATACGTACAGCGGCCAGGGTGCAAGAAAGAAAATACAACCACGTATGTGTACATACGGGCGGGGTCTCGAACGCCTACTCGCGCATACGTACGGCCAGGGGTCGTGTACATGGCTGGGTCGCAACGGAGAAACAGCGTCATCGTCGTGTTCATGGGGAGGCAACGGAATGCGTCGTGTTCATGGGGAGGCAACGAAATGTGTCGTGTTCATGGGGAGGCAATGGAATGTGTTGTGTTCATCGGGAGGCAACGGAACGCATGGGAGCCAACCGGCTGGGTCGGAACGGAATGCGTGGTCGTGTTCATCGGGAGGGCTTGGACGGAATAGGCGATGGAAATGAGGCTTGGCGTACCGTAGAACAGAGGAAACGGACCTCCTATGGTCGAAACGGGGGTCATGTTGATCGGGAGGGGTGTGGCGTACCGCAAAACGGAGGAAACAAACCTCCTACGGTCGAAACGGGGGTCTTGTTGATCGGGAGGGGTGCGGCGTACCGCAAAACGGACAAAGTGGCCCTGCTACGGTCGAAACGAGGGTCCTGTTCATCGGGAGGGGTGTGGCGTACCGCAAAACGAGACTCCACGAGATACTGTTCATCTCCACCGTCGACCTCCTCCAGCCTCCACGGGCTACCGTCGACCTCCTCCAGCCTCCACGGGCTCCTGTTCATCTACCCTCCACCGCGCGCTACTCCACCGGCTACTGTTCAACCACCCTCCACGGGCACCCCTCCACCGTCTACTGTTCATCCAGCCCTCCACACCACGGGGTCCTGTTCAACCACCCCTCCACGGGCACCCCTCCACCGTCTACTGTTCATCTAGAGGCAATGCCACCGCTCACTGTTCATCCAACCCCCCCCCCCCCCGTAACGCTCACTATTCATCCAATCGATCGCCTTCAGTTAGCAGTAGTAGCGAAGGAATCGCTCGATCGGGTTCAGTTAACAGTCATTGATCGGTCGCTCGGGTTCAGTAACGCGTAGCCTGCAGTGCAATCGCTAGGGTTTAGTTAGAGCCCAATGCCTCGCTCGGGTTCAGTTAGAGCCAACGCCTCGCACACACACGCGTACGTGTGCGAGAGAAACGCGCATCGCTCAGCCCCGACCTCCAACCGTAACCGGGAACTCCCCGAAATTTTCCTCGCCCTCGCCTCTACCACGGTTTTTTCCGTCATGGATGGCCCAAAGAATGTCATGCAGCTGCGTCTCCAGCCCGCCCAGGACAAAAAGCCCATTTTCTGTCATGATTTTTGTCATAGAAGTAGGATCCCACCACATCTATGATGATACCGGGTTTTCTCACAATTATCGTCATAGAAGTGTCATATGTATGACAGAAAAAAATTTCGTTCATCCCAAAATGTCACGGATGTGCCTTTTTTTTCTAGTGATGAGTTGATCATGAAGTTTTACTCCAATGCCCACTTATATCTAGATGGAAGGATAGTTTGGATGTCTGAGGGTACTAGGTACCAGTCCACAGTTGAAGAATGGGCCAAGCTAATCAATGCCCCCAAAGAACATGAAGATGACTTGGATGTGTATGCCACCAAGAAGAAAGACCACAACTCAATGGCAAACATGTACAAGGAGATCCCTGATAAGGCTTTGGAAACTCACAAGCTTGGATCTGCGCATTTCTTGTTGTCTGGTCTGCCCACGATCAACTGGATCCTAAGGCACACATTGCTACCCTAGTCAGAAGATCACAAGATGATCCGAGGACACTCCATCAACATGCTGCAAATTTTTGATGTTCCCCAAAAGTTCAAAGTTATGAGTTTGATTGTTGAAATGATCAAGAGGACTGCTGCTGATCAAAAGAGGAGTTGTGGATATGCTCCACATATTCAGGAGCTCATCAACTCTAGGATGGGCACAGGGACTTATTTGCTAGACAGGGAGCATATATCCAGAATTTGAAGACAACACTGTTGTGATGAATGAGGAGGAACCATCATCAACTCAAGTCCAGGAGAAGAGAGCCAAGGAAAAGGCTGAGAAAGTTGCCCAGATGCCAAGTGTTGAAGAGGCATCTAGAGTCTTCCTGAAGAGCAAGCAAGATCAGTTAGGCTATCTGATTCAAGCTACACTAAGGATTGAGAAGGGCTTGGCCACCCTGACTCAGAATCAGGAGAGCCTGGAGAGGATTGTGGAAACAAAATTCTATGATCTTGATCCGAAGGTGATTGAGATTCAGACAGCAGTTGAGCAGCTTCAGGAGGAAGCAGGGGGGAGGAAAGGAAAAGCAACCACTGATACTTTTCAGCGTGTGCCACGAGGTCCAAGGCTGCTGCAGTGCCTGTCTCAGATGCCAGAGCTTCAGTATCAGCACCAGCAGCTATAGCTCCAGTGCCACCTCCAGCACCCACTCCATCAGCTCCAACTATGTCATCGGAAGCCTTCGTCCTTGGAGTTCTATCTACACCACCACGCGAAGACCAAGCCTAAGAGATGCATAGCACTATGCATTTTCCAACTTTTTGGTAACTTGTTGCCAAAGGGGGAGAAATATGTATAGATCATAGGCTTCGAGAGAGAGTGTCTGCTTTTTATCTCTCTTGCTTTTGGTTGAACTTGTTGTGTGCTTGTGTGAGATACTTTATGTCCTTATCTCCTTGTGAGATACTTATGTGATCATGTGGTTGATCATATGCTACATTAATGTTTGGTTGAATGATGCTATCCTTTACATTCCATATATGATCATTCACTTGCTTGGTGATGAGTGCATGCTTCTAATTTCTATCATTTTGAGCGCTCCACCAAGATGTATGTGACATGGAAGAGTAACCCATGATCCTAATCGATTGTGCATTTGCATTCAAAAGCAAATTTTAAATAATGCACAAATTTAGGGGGAGCTCTTGCTTATCACATACTTCTCAAAGCGAGGATGTTTTTCAATCTTATAATCATCTGTCGAAGCTTTGATATATATGTCTTGTCATCAATTACCAAAAATGGGGAGATTGAAAGTGCAACTATCCCTGGGTGGTTTTGGTAATTCCTAACAACATATAGCTCATTGAGCTAATGCTACTTGAAGATAAATATTTCAGGAAAAGCTCAATGATTGGCATGGCATGGATTAGAAAGTGGACCCCTCAAAATGCTAAGGACAAAAGATTGGCTCAAGCTCAAAGCACATGACTCTACATTTTAATTTTAGTGATCCAAGATCACATTGAGTCCATAGGAAAAGCCAATACTATTAAAAGGGGGTGAGGTGTTGCTTAATGAGTTGCTTGCTCAAAATGCTTAGCGATATGCTCCAAAAACCCTCATCTACTTTCTCATATCCACATATGTCCCAAACCAAAAGTCAAACTCGGCCCCACCGAAATCTTCTATCTGGCACCACCGAGTTCACTTGACATAGCTACTGCCAGAAACCCTAGTCACTTCGGTCTCACCGATAGGGATGTCGGTCTCACTGAGACGGGATTGCAAACTCTCTGTTTCCCTTCGTAACGTTTTGGTCCAACCGAGATGACCGATCGGTCCCACCGAGATTGCAGTGCAATCTCTTTGTTTCCCCTTCGTAACGTTTCAGTCTAACCGAGATGAGCGAATCGGTCCCACCGAGTTTGCCTGACCAACTCTCTGTTTGTCTATTACCAAAATCGGTCCCACCGTGTTTTTATAATTGGTCTCACCGAGATTACGTTATGCCCTAACCCTAACGGAATTGGTCCCACCGAGTTGACATATCAGTCCCACTGAAAATCCTAACGTTCACATTTTGAACTAAATCGGTCTGACCGAGTTATATGATTCGGTCCCACCAAGTTTGGTGATTTGTGTGTAACGGTTAGATTTTGTGTGGAGGCTATATATACCCCTTCACCCACTCTTCATTCATGGAGAGAGCCATCAGAACATGCCTACACATCCAACATACATTTTCTGAGAGAGGACCAACTACACTTGTGTTGAGGTCAAGATATTCCATTCCAACCACGTAAATCTTGATCTCTAGCCTTCCTCAGGTTGCTTTCCACTCAACCCATCTTTCTACCAAATCAAATCCTATGAGAGAGAGTTGAGTGTTGAGGATACTATCACTTGAAGCACAAGAGCAAGAAGTTCATCATCAACACACCATTTATTACCTTTTGGAGAGTGGTGTCTCCTAGATTGGTTAGGTGTCACTTGGGAGCCTCCGTCAAGATTGTGGAGTTGAACCAAGGAGTTTGTACGGGCAAGGAGATCGCCTACTTCGTGAATATCTACCCTACCGAGGCAAGTCCTTCGTGGGCGATGGCCATGATGGGATAGACAAGGTTGCTTCTTCGTGGACCCTTCGTGGGTGGAGCCCTCCGTGGACTCGCGCAACCGTTACCCTTCGTGGGTTGAAGTCTCCATCAATGTGGATGTATGATAGCACCACCTATCAGAACCACGCCAAAAATCTACGTGTCTACATTGCATTTGCTCCCTCCAAACTCCTCCCTTTACCTTCATATGCAATTGGTTTACATTCCGCTGCTATACTCTTAGAATTGCATGTGTAGGTTGATTACTTGTTTGTGCTAAGTTGCTAAAATCTGCCAAGACTAAAAATTGGGAAAAGGCTAGATTTTTATTTGGTCAAGTAGTCTAATCACCCCCCCCACACACCTCTAGACATACTTTCGATCCTACACAAAGTCACTAATAGCAGAGAACAAACGAAGAGATTATTGTAGGGTACAAAACCACCTGAAAGTTATCATTTCTGATCGATCTATTCAAGAGTCCGTAGTAAAATAACACGAAGCTATTCTTTCCGTTCGATCTATCCTAGAGTTCGTACTAGAATAACACCTTAAGACACAGATCAACCAAAACCCTAATGTCACCTAGATACTCCAATGTCACCTAGATACTCCAATGTCACCTCAAGTATCCATGGGTATGATTATACGATATGCATCAAACAATCTCAGATTCATCTATTCAACCAACACAAAAAATTTCAAAGCATGCCCCAAAGTTTCCACCGAAGAGTAAAGACGAAAATGTGTGCCAACCCCTATGCATAAGTTCACGAGGTCACGGAACTCACAAGTTGATCACCAAAACATATATCAAGTGGATCACATGAATATCTGATAACCCACAAGTATAAGGGATCGCAACAGTTTTCGAGGGTAGAGTATTCAACCCAAATTTATTGATTCGACACAAGGGGAGCCAAAGAATATTCTCAAGTATTAAGTTGTCAATTCAATCGCACCTGAAAGACTTAATATCTGCAGCAAAGTATTTAGTAGCAAAGTAATATGGAAGTAATGGTAACCGTGGCAAAAGTAATAGTATTGGTTCTGTAGTGACTATAAAAGTGGCAATGGAAAAGTAACTAAGCAAAGATCAATATGTGAAAAGCTTGTAGGCAATGGATCAGTGATGGGTAATTATGTCGGACGCGATTCGTCTTGCAACATTTATAACATAGGGTGACACAGAACTAGCTCAAGTTCATCAATGTAATGTAGGCATGTATTCCGAATATAGTCATACGTGCTTATGGAAAAGAACTTGCATGACATCTTTTGTCCTACCCTCCCGTGGCAGCGGGATCCTTTTGGAAACTAAGGGATATTAAGGCCTCCTTTTAATAGAGTACCGGACCAAAGCATTAACACTTAGTGAATACATGAACTCCTGAAACTACTGTCATCACCGGGAGTGGTCCCAGTTATTGTCACTTAGGGGTTACTGGATCATAACACATAGTAGGTGACTATTGACTTGCAAAATAGGATCAAGAACTCGCATATATTCATGGAAACATAATAGGTTCAGATCTGAAATCATGGCACTCAGGCTCTAGTGACAAGCGTTAAGCATAGCAAAGTCATAGCAACATCAATCTCAGAACATAATCGATACTGGGGATCAAACCCTTACAAAACTAACTCGATTACATGATAAATCTCATCCAACCCATGTCCAGCAAGTCTACGATGGAATTACTCACGCACGGCGGTGAGCATCATAAAATTGGTGATGGAGGAAGGTTGATGATGACGATGGGGACGGATTCCCCTCTTCGAAGCCCCGAACGGACTCCAGATCAGCCCTCCCGAGAGAGATTAGGGCTTGGCGGAGGCTCTGTATCGTAAAACGCGATGAATCCTTCTCTTTGGTTTTTTCTCCCCGAACGTGAATATATAGAGTTGGAGTTGACGTTGGTGGGGTATCAGGGGGCCCACGAGGCAGGGGGCGCGCCCCCACCCTCGTGGACTAGGTGTGGGCCCCCTGACATAGATTCTTTCACCAGTATTTTTTATATATTACAAAAATATTCTCCGTGAAGTTTCAGGTCATTCCAAGGACTTTTATTTCTGCACAAAAATAACACCATGGCAATTCTGCTGAAAACAACGTCAGTCCGGGTTAGTTCCATTCAAATCATGCAAGTTAGAGTCCAAAACAAGGTCAAAAGTGTTTGGAAAAGTAGATATGATGTAGACGTATCAACTACCCCAAGCTTAAACCTTTGCTTGTCCTCAAGCAATTCAGTTGACAAAATGAAAGTTATAAAGAAAAACTATTACAAAGTCTGTTTGATCTTGTTGTTGTAAATAGTAAAGCCAGCATTCAAGTTTTCAGCAAAGATTATAAACTAACCATATTCACAATAACATTTAGGTCTCGTGTTTACTCATATCAATGGCATAATCAACTAGCGAGCAATAATAATAAATCTCGGATGACAACACTTTCTCAAAACAATCATAATATGATATAACAAGATGGTATCTCGCTAGCCCTTTCTGAGACCGTGAAACATAAATGCAGAGCACCTCTGAAGATCAAGGACTGACTAAACATTGTAATTCATGGTAAAACAAATCCATTCATACTCAATGTAAACTAATAGTAATACATGCAAATGACAGCGGTGCTCTCCAACTGGTGCTTTCTAATAAGAGGGTGATGACTCAACAAAAAAGGAAATAGATAGGACCTTCTCAGAGGAAAGCAGGGATTTGTAGAGGTGTCAGAGCTTGATTTTGAAATAGAGATGAATAATATTTTGAGTGGTATACTTTCTTGTCAACATAACAACTGAGAAATCTCAGTATCTTCCATGCTACACGCATTATAGGCGGTTCCCAAACAGAACGGTAAAGTTTATACTCCCCTACCACCAACAAACATAAATCCATGGCTTGTCCGAAACAACGGGTACCTCCAACTATCAACAATCCTGGGGGGTTTTGTTTGCAATTATTTTAATTTAAGCATGGGACTGGGCATCCAGGTTACCAGCCATTTTCTCGTGAATGAGGAGCGGAGGCCACTCCTCTTGAGAATAACCCGCCTAGCATGGAAGATATAGACTGCCCTAGTTGATACATGAGCTATTCGAGCATACAAAACAGAATTTCATTTGAAGGTTTAGAGTTTGGCACATACAAATTTACTTGGAACGGCAGGTAGATACCGCATATAGGAAGGTATGGTGGACTCATATGGAATAACTTCGGGGTTTATGGAAGTGGATGCACAAGCAGTATTCCCGCTTAGTACAAGTGAAGGCTAGAAAGAGACTAGGAAGGGACCAGCTAGAGAGCGACAACAATCATGAACATGCATTAAAATTAATCAACACTGAGTGCAAGCATGAGTAGGATATAATTCACCATGAACATAAATATCATGGAGGCTATGTTGATTTTGTTTCAAGTACATGCATGAACATGTGCCATGTCAAGCTACTCGAATCATTCAAAGGATGATACCACCCTATCATACCACGTCACAACCATTTTAATAGCATGTTGGCACGCAAGGTAAACCATTATAAACTCCTAGCTAATTAAGCATGTCATGAGCAACTATAATCTCTAATTGTCATTGCAAACATGTTTCATTCATAATAGGATGAATCAGGAACGATGAACTAATCATATTTACAAAAACAAGATAGGTCGAGTTCATACCAGCTTCTCTCATCCCAATCAGTCCATCATATATCGTCATTATTGCCTTTCACTTGCATGACCGAACGGTGTGGATAATAATAATAATAGTGCACATGCATTGGACTAGAATCTGCAAGCATTTAATACACAGGAGAAGACAAGGTAATATGGGCTCTTGGTTAAGTCAACAATAATGCATATGAGGGCCACTCAACAATTTCATCATGGTCTTCTCCTCTCGACCCCCAAAGAAAAGAAAAGAAACAAAACTATTTACACGGGAAAGCTCCCAACAATCAAAAGAAGAATGAGAAATCTTTTTGGGTTTTGTTTTTAATTACTGCTACTACAAGAATGGAGTAAACTAGCTAAAAGCTACAACTAATTTTTTGGTTTTTTATTAAGGTTTTTCAAACATACAAGAAGAAAGCTTAAAAAGAAATTAAACTAGCATGGACAGTATAATGAAAAAGTATGAGCACCGACAACTGAAATGGGTGTGTGAACATGAATGTAATGTCGGTGAGGAATACGTACTCCCCCAAGCTTAGGCTTTTGGCCTAAGTTGGTCTAGGGCCACGGCTGGCCGGGTGGATATCCATAGTTGTATCTGGGGCCGTACTGTGATGCAGCGGCTATTGCCTCACGGGCTGCAGCTTGGAGGTGAGCTGCGTCTGTCCTCCTCTCGTACTCGTTCGCCTCCTCCCTGGTTATAACATATCTCCCTTTTGTCTGAAAGCCAAAGAAAGTAGGAGCAGGGAGAGCAACATGGACGGTGCACCGTCTGTCAAAGATTAGTCGGTACTGGAGGAACTGTTCATTCCTCTCAACAAACTGATGACGAACCATAGCATTATAATCTGGATAAGCAGGAGGCAATTCCATATCATTCTCATGTAGGGGTATCTCAAGAAAATTAGCTACACGAGTTGCATAAATTCCACCAAACAAGTTTACACTTAAACTATTAAGATGCAACCTACAAGCAACAATAGTCCCCAAGTTATATTGTTTATCACCTAATACAGCACTCTTGAGGACACTAAGATCTGGAACGCACATGTGACAAGCCTCATCTTTACCGTTAATGCATCTACCCACGAAGAGAGCAAAATAATGTATGGAAGGAAAATGAATGCTCCCTATGGTAGCTTGTGTGATTTCCCTAGATTCCCTCGCAGTAATACTAGCAAGAAAGTCTTTATATTCAGATTTGCGAGGTTCACTAACATTGCCCCAGTGCGGGAGTTTACAAGCAGTATTAAAATCTTCTAGGTCCATGGTATATGATTTATCATAAATATCAAATAAAATAGTGTGAGGATTGCGCGAGGATGTGAATTTAAACCTTCTCACAAATGAATCAGTTAGATTGAGGTATTGTCGGCACTTATCTGACATGAAGCTCTCAAGATCAACGTTACGCAAATACGCGTCAAATTCTTCCTTGATGCCTGCCCGGACCACAAAATCTTCTAACAGCCATTCACAAGGCCGTACTTGAGCTTCCCTTGGTAGTTCATTGTCCGGCTCACGTATCGCGAGCCTAGGTGCCTGCTTCCTTGAGGAACCACCTTGGTACATTTTCCTAAACATATTTCTTCCTCCGAAAAATTTCTAAAATTTTTAGTAACTCAAAATAAAAGTGAACCAAACTCAACAAGATTGATAGCAACTACTCCCACAAGTGCCAAGAGGCCATATCATGCAATAAAACTACTTTTGACCACATAAATTTGACATGCAAGATCAAGAACAGGGTCACCTAAGCAGCAAAAATTTGCAATAAATAAAGCACTAGAACAAAAACTAATTGGACCATTGGAGGAGTCACATACCGAAGAACAATCCCCCAAAGAAGTTTTGTGAATGGAGCTTTGAGCAAGGAGATCGAAAATGGCAGCAAGATGAGCTAGAACTCGGGTTTGAGCTGGTGGAGGATTTTTTCTGGAGGAAGACGAAGTGTGTGGGTGCAAGAATAAGTGGAGGGGTGATACGTCTCCAACGTATCTATAATTTTTGATTGTTCCATGTTATTATATATTCTGTTTTGGATGTTTAATGGGCTCTATTTTACACTTTTATATTATTTTTGGGACTAACCTATTAACCGGAGACGCAACCCAAATTGCTTTTTTTTGCCTATTTCAGTGTTTTGCAGAAAAGGAATATCAAACGGAGTCCAAACGGAATGAAACCTTCGGGAGCGTGATTTTTGGAACAAACGTGATCCAGAGGACTTGGAGTGGACGTCAAGCAACCAACGAGGACGCCACGAGGCAGGGGGAGCACCAACCCCCCTGGGCGCACCCTCCACCCTCGTGGGCCCCTTGTGGCTCCACCGACCTACTTCTTCCTCCTATATATACCTGCGTACCCTAAAAACATCCAGGAGCACCACGAAACCCTATTTCCACCGCGTCAACCTTCTGTACCCAAGAGATCCCATCTTGGGGCCTTTTCCAGAGCTCCGCCGGAGGGGGCATTGATCACAGAGGGCCTCTACATCAACTCAATGGCCCCTCCGATGATGTGTGAGTAGTTTACCTCAGACCTTCGGGTCCATAGTTATTAGCTAGATGGCTTCTTCTCTCTCTTTGGATCTCAATACAAAGTTCTCCTCGATTCTCTTGGAGATCTATTCGATGTAATCTTCTTTTGCAGTGTGTTTGTCGAGATCCGATGAATTGTGGGTTTATGATCAATATTATCTATGAACAGTATTTGAATCTTCTCTGAATTCTTTTATGTATGATTGGTTATCTTTGCAAGTCTCTTCGAATTATCAGTTTGGTTTGGCCTACTAGATTGATCTTTCTTGCAATGGGAAAAGTGCTTAGCTTTGGGTTCAATCTTGCGGTGCTCGATCCCAGTGACAGTAGGGGAAACGACACATATTGTATTGTTGCCATCGAGTATAAAAAGATGGGGTTCATATCATATTGCATGAGTTTGTCCCTCTACATCATGTCATCTTGCTTAAATCGTTACTCTATTCTTATGAACTTAATACTCTAGATGCATGCTGGATAGCGGTCGATGTGTGGAGTAATAGTAGTAGATGCAGGCAGGAGTCGGTCTACTTGGCACGGACGTGATGCCTATATACATGATCATACCTAGATATTCTCATAACTATGCTCAATTCTATCAATTGGTCGACAGTAATTTGTTCACCCACCGTAATGTGTATGCTATCTTGAGAGAAGCCACTAGTGAAACCTATGGCCCCCGGGTCTATTCTCCATCATATAAGTTTCAATATGTTTTATTTTGCAATCTTTACTTTCAATCTACATCATAAAATACCAAAAATATTTATCTTATTATTATTATCTCTATCAGATCTCACTCTTGTAAGTGGCCATGAAGGGATTGACAACCCCTTTATTGCGTTGGTTGCGAGGTTCTTATTTGTTTGTGTAGGTACGAGGTGACTCGCGCATGGTCTCCTACTGGATTGATACCTTGGTTCTTAAAAACTGAGGGAAATACTTACGCTGCTTTGTTGCATCACCCTTTCCTCTTCAAGGGAAAACCAACACATGCTCAAGAAGTAGCAAGGGGGCCCATGTGGGGTCCACGAGGAAAGGGGGGCGCTCCAGGGGGGTGGGCGGGCCCTGCACCCTCGTGGCCAGGTGGTGGGTCCCCCTGCTGTGTTCTCGGTGCCAATAATTCTTAAATATTCTAGAAAAAATCATATAAAATTTTCAGGACATTTGGAGAACTTCTATTTTCGGGGTATTTTTGTATTGCAAGGATAATTCAGAAAACAGACAGAAAATACTATTTTTGATTTATTTAATCTAAATAACAGAAAGTAAAAAAGGGTACAGAGAATTGTGCTTTCTAACTTCATCCATCTCATGCTCATCAAAAGGAATCCACTAACAAGGTTGATCAAGTCTTGTTAACAAACTCTTTTCGAATAACATGAAACCGGAGAATTTTCGAATAACACTAGGTTACCTCAACGGGGATATGCACATCCCCAACAATAAGAATACCATATTTCTTCTTCACACTGGGAAGAGGGAATTCAAAGCCACCAATAGTAATTGTTGGAATTTTTCCAATAGAATTGATACTGTGGACTTGAGGTTGTTTCCTTGGAAAGTGTACCGTATGCTCATTACCATTAACATGAAAAGTGACATTGCCTTTGTTGCAATCAATAACAGCCCCTGCAGTATTCAAAAAGGGTCTACCAAGGATAATAGACATACTATCATCCTTGGGAATATCAAGAATAACAAAGTCCGTTAAAATAGTAACATTTGCAACCACAACAGGCACATCCTCACAAATACTGACAGGTATAGCGGTTGATTATCAGCAATTTGCAAAGATATTTCAGTAGGTGTCAACTTATTCAAATCAAGTCTACAATATAAAGAGAGAGGCATAACACTAATACCGGCTCCGAGACCACATAAAGCAGTTTTAACATAGTTTTTTTAACGGAGCATGGTATAATTGGTACTCCTGGATCTCCAAGTTTCTTTGGTATTCCACCCTTAAAAGTATAATTAGCAAGCATGGTGGAAATTTCAGCTTCCGGTATCTTTCTTTTATTTGTAACAATATCTTCCATGTACTTAGCATAAGGATTCAGTTTAAGCATATCAGTCAAACGCATACGCAAAAAGATAGGTCTAATCATTTCAGCAAAGCACTCAAAATCCTCATCATCCCTTTTCTTGGATGGTTTAGGATGAAAAGGCATGGGTTTATGAACCCATGGTTCTCTTTCTTTATTGTGTTTCCTAGCAACGAAGTCTCTCTTATCATAACGTTGGTTCTTTGATTGTGGATTATCAAGATCAACAGCAGGTTAAATCTCTACATCATTTTCATTGCTAGGTTGAGCATTGACATGAACATCATCATTAACATTATCACTAGGTTCATGTTCATTACCAGATTGTGTTTCAGCATCAGAAATAGAAATATCATTGGGATTCTCAGGTGTGTCAACAACAGGTTCACTAGAAGCATGCAAAGTCCTATCATTTTTCTTTTTCTTCTTTTTAGAAGAACTAGGTGCATCAACATTAGTTCTTTGAGAATCTTGATCAATTCTCTTAGGGTGGCCCTCAGGATACAAAGGTTCCTGAGTCATTTTACCCCCTCTAGTCACAACTCTAACAACATTTTCATTTTTCTTATTATCTAATTCATTAAGCAAATCATTCTGAGTTTTAAGTACTTGTTCTACTTGAGTGGTAACCATAGAAGCATGTTTACTAATAAGTTTAAGTTCACCTTTAACTCTAGACATATAATCACTCAAGTGTTCAATCATATAAGCATTGCGTTTCAATTGTCTACCAACATAAGCATTGAAGTCTTCTTGTTTAACCATAAAATTATCAAACTCATCCAAGCATTGGCTAGCAAATTTAGTAGATGTGATTTCACCCTTATCAAATCTATAGAGAGAATTTACCTTTACTACCTGTGTCGGGTTATTAAGACCATGTATTTCTTCAACAGGTGGTAAATTCTTAACATCTTCAGCTTTAATACCTTTTTCTTTCATAGATTTCTTTGCCTCTTGCATATCTTCAGGACCGAGAAATAGAACACCCCTTTTCTTCGGAGTTGGCTTAGAAGTTAGTTCAGGAAGTGTCCAATCATTTTCATTACTCAACATATTATTCAATAGAAATTTAGCTTGATCAATAGTTCTTTCCCTGAGAACACAACCAACAAAACTATCCAGGTGGTCTCTGGAAGCATCGGTTAGTCCATTATAAAAGATATCTAGTATTTCATTTTTCTTGAGAGTATGATCACACAAAGCATTAAGTAATCGGAGAAGCCTCCCCCAAGCTTGTGGGAGACTCTCTTCTTCAATTTGCACAAAATTATATATTTCCCTTAAGGAAGCTTGTTTCTTATGAGCGGGGAAATATTTAGCAGAGAAGTAATAAATCATATCCTGGGGACTACGCACACAACCAGGATCAAGATAATTAAACCATATTTTAGCATCACCCTTTAATGAGAATGGAAACAACTTAAGGATAAAGTAATAACGAGTTTTCTCATCATTAGTGAACAGGGTGGCTATGTCATTTAATTTAGTAAGATGTGCCACAACAGTTTCAGATTCATAGCCATAAAAAGGATCAGATTCAACCAAAGTAATTAACTCGGGATCGACAGAGAAATCAAAATCCTTATCAGAGATACAGATAGGTGAAGTAGCAAAAGCAGGGTCATGTTTCATTCTAGCATTCAAAGACTTTTCTTTCAGCTTAACTAACAGTTTCTTAAGATCATATCTGTCATTGCAAGCTAAAAAGTCTAGCAGTTTCTTCATCCATAACATAACCCTCAGGAACAATAGGCAATTCATATCTAGGGGGAGAATCTTCATCATCAATTTCATCAATATTATCAGTTTCAATAATTTCATTCTCTCTAACCCTAGCAAGTTGTTCATTAATAAATTCACCTAGTGGCACAGTATTATCAAGCATGGAAGTAGTCTCATCATAAGTATCATGCAAAGCAGAAGTGGCATCATCAATAACATGCGACATATCAAAATGAATAGCAGGAGTAGGTGTCACAAGTTTACTCATAACAGAAGGTGAATCTAGTGCAGAGCTAGATGGCAGTTCCTTACCTCCCCTCGTAGTTGAGGGATAAATCTTGGTTCTTTCATCTTTCAAGTTCCTCATAGTGATCAACAGATATAAATCCCAAGTGAATCAAAGAATAGAGCTATGCTCCCCGGCAACGGCGCCAGAAAATAGTCTTGATAACCCACAAGTATAGGGGATCGCAACAGTTTTCGAGGGTAGAGTATTCAACCCAAATTTATTGATTCGACACAAGGGGAGCCAAAGAATATTCTCAAGTATTAACAGTTTAGTTGTCAATTCAACCGCACCTGAAAGACTTAATATCTGGAGCAAAGTATTTAGTAGCAAAGTAATATGGAAGTAAGGGTAACGGTGGCAAAAGTAATAGTATTGGTTTTGTAGTGACTGTAATAGTGGCAACGGAAAGTAACTAAGTCAAGATAAATATGTGAACAACTCGTAGGCAATGGATCAATGATGGATAATTATGTGGATGTGATTCCTTATGCAATAGTTATAACATAGGGTGACACAGAACTAGCTCCAGTTCATCAATGTAATTTAGGCATGTATTCCGAATATAGTCATACGTGCTTATGGAAATGAACTTGCATGACATCTTTTGTCCAACCCTCCCGTGGCAGCGGGGTCCTATTGGAAACTAAGGGATATTAAGGCCTCCTTTTAATAGAGTACCAGACCAAAGCATTAACACTTAGTGAATACATGAACTCCTCAAACTACAGTCATCACCGACACTACTAGGAAAAGGCCTACTAATGGCGCACCAGTTTTGTCTACTAATGGCGCATCACTGGTGCGCCATTAGTATCACGCCACTAGTATTTTTTACTAATGGCGCACCACTGGTGCGCCATTAGTATCTGGTATACTAATGGCGCACCACCCAGTGCGCCATTAGTATATAACGCCATGCGCCATTAGTATGCCTCCCAGGGGCCATATTTAACCATGTGCTTTGGCACACTAATGGCGCACTGCGGATAGATGCGCCATTAGTATCCATTAGTATACTTGGCATACTAATGGCGCACTGCGGATAGATGTGCCATTAGTATCCATTAGTATCCATGCGCCATTAGACAGGGCCATGCTCATCATCGTGAGGGCGACACCATTCACTTTATTACCCGAGAGGCGTGTGTTTGCGAACTCAGCGGGGAACTTTTATCGTTCGTGCAGCTTTGTGAAGAGGAGGCTGCGCAAATTCCCTTGGTCCTTATGCCTTAGGTTCTCGGTGTTGATCGAGGCGGTGCTCCGGAGAATGCACCCGAGCTGAATCGAGTACCCCTTGACTATGTGTTTGGGCGCCGTCGGATGCCCGTCGGAATTCACTTCAGTAAATTCCTCCCTGATGGTACCGAGCACGTTCGGGCGCCGGTCCTTCCGTTGCCTCTTCGGTTGGCTGCCATCTGTGCATGCGCCGCCATCATCAGTGGTGGCATCCGCGGCGCCATTATCAGTGGTGTCATCCTCGACGCCACTAGGGTTGTGTAGTCAGGATCGGTGTCTTCCGCGGCATCCTCATAGCGGTGAGGTTCTTCCTCCAACTCCTGGGACAGCTCCCAGAATTGCTTGCCACCCGAACCGCCGACCTCATCATTGTGGGCCATGTTTCGCTCTAAATAGGAAAAAAGTTTGGTCAAAAAGTTGGTTATTATCAAGGAACAAGATCATGGTCTCATCATTTAGGGTTTGTCGGCACCAAGGCATCCTAAAAGCTAAGCTTTTATCATTTAGGGTTTGTCGACGCCGAGGCACCCTAAAAGCCTAAGCGTACATCATTTAGGTTCTCATCGACACCGAGGCACCCTAAAAGCCAAGGTTTCATCATTTAGGGTTTGTCGACGCCGAGGCACCCTAAATGCTAAGTTTTCATCATTTAGGGTTTATCGATGCCGAGGCACCCTAGGTTGGGCCTAATCACTTGGCACTAATCAGTTGGCTCTATTGCCACCTATGTTGGGTTTATCATCTAGGGTTTATCGATGCTGAGGAGAATTTCTAAGTTGGGACTAATCACTTGGCTCTATTGCCACCTATGGTTTAATGCAGCAAGAATAAAGGGGCAGTTGATCCTACTTAATTAAGTACTAAGATACCCCAGCCCATGCATTAGTAGATGGTACCTCATATGTCCGATTTTTAGCAAAGTCATGCTAAAATTCACGGAAAATTTCAGCATGACCTTTGCTGAAAATAGGACATATGGAGTACCCGAATTTACCGGAACGGAAGTTAATCGACATTCCGGCAAACTCAAGGGCCTCTCGGGGTACCTGCAAAATCATCACGACACGAAGGGCCTCTCAAGGGCCTCAAGCAGCAGCGGCGTCTCCCAGGACCCCATTTTTTGCTAAATTTCTTTGAGCAACAATCAGAGCAGAAAATTTAGCATATTTCTATACAATTTTTTTGGTATATATCAGGTTTTGGCTGCATTTGCAAATGCATTCCATGTACCGCAACCCTCGAGAATTCCTAGCATGAGGTTTGTCCATCACTTTTGGCTCACTTATTAATCTACTCATCCTATGTCAATATCCACATGCTATGTCATTTGATGTTCCTGAATCATTGTAGTTTAGGCACCATACAAGATTGTTAGTTCAGTGTGCTTTATATCCTAGTTATACTACTGCAGGAAAGGAGGATCATCATACACATATATATGTATAGCAATTGACAGGAGCTTCATCATTTTTAGTAACAACAATACATATATAGCAATTGGAAGCAAACAGATTTACACATAAGATAGAAATGTAGTGCTGAAAGTTTAATGCTTACAAAAGACTTGCTGAAATAGTGAAAAATATGGAGTCACCAAGCTGGCTAAGAAACTCCCAAAGTCCACTAGCAAATCCAAGATCTAATCCTGTTACACACATCATAACAATTTAAGATAATTAGGATAAGGATAGTAGGAAATGAAAAAGAAAGAGCTCAAAAAACAATCACAACAGAAAAATAATAAAAACCTAGTCCTAGAAGAAAATAAATCCTAAAAGAAAAGAAATCCTAAAATCTGGAGCAAGTCCTAGCAGTAGTAGTCCAACTAGATGGCTACCACTACTACTATCCTATCTCTGTTTAGCATCATCAATACAGGCTTTGTACACACACGCACACAAAGTCCATACGGCTTTGTACACACACGCACACAAAGCACACGGCCATGGCCATGGCCATGACCACCAGTAGCTGCAGCGCTAGCAACATTAGCAAGCAGCGGCCGCGGTGCAGCTAGCAACAGGCGGCGGCAATAGAGCAGCAGCGGTGACGGGCGTAGGTGACTGCAGGAGGACTCGGGTGAAGCGGCCAGAGGGCACGGGGGCGGAGCGAGCTCGGGTCAGGCGGGCAGCAGCGTCTACGGATGGGCTCACAGGGGGGGCGTAGGCGAACTCGGCGAGGTCGGGGGCGGTCGAGGCGGCGCGGATCGAGGCAAAATCGACGATGGCAGAAGGAAGAAGACGATCTCGATCCCGTCGTTCGGCGGTGCCCTGGCTCGATCTGGACTTGTAGACGACGTGGAAGACGACGGTGAAGCCGGGGGACACACTATATTGGCGTGGGGACGACGGTGGCCGCGACAATGACGATGGCGAGCGTGGTCACCGCACGAGCTCTCGCGCTCGAGTACGAGCCGAGGAGGTGGCGGCTCGATGGGGGAAAAGGGGGAATCGGGCGAGGGGTGGTCTCTCTGGAGGCGGCGGGGGTGTGGAGTCCAACGAGGGTCGGGGCGGCGGGGGTGGGGGCGCGGGGGCGCGGGGGCGGCAGGGGTGGAGTCCGGTGAGGGTCGGGGTGGCGGCGTCGTGGGTCGGGGCAGCGCGCCGGTGGATCTGGTGGCGAGGGAGAGAGGGTCGAAGGGGATCTGGCGAGGGAGAGGGAGGATAGCTAGGGGGAAGCTTACTAATGGCGCACCACACCTTGGTGCGCCATTAGAAATCTTTTTTTTAGATAGCAATGGCGCACCCCGTAGCGGTGCGCCATTAGAATGTTTTTTTATTACAGTTTGAGGATAGGTTATATTGCACCTAACCCAATCCACATCAGAATCCGCCCACTAGCCCGACGGGTCAGCACGCAGCACACACACCAGGAGGTCCTGGGTTCGATTCCCAGGCTCCGCAATTTTATTTTTTTGCATTTTAAATGTTGTTTGATATTTATTTGTGTTTAAATATGTTCAAACTTGTTTAAATCATAACAGCAATATTTTTTATAAAAACAGTAATATTTTTAAAAAAATATATGTTCAAGTTTGTTACTTGAAAATATCATCGGCGGCGGCGGTGGAGCGGGGGAGGGTGCGGGGGGTGCCCGTTGGCGGCGGTGGAGCGGGGGAGGGTGCGGGGGGCCGGGTGCTCGTCGGCGGCGGTGGAGGGGGATCGAGATCGAGTGTCCTCATGAATTCAAAAAGTGCCCATGAAATTTAAAAATATTCATGATATCAAAAAGTGCCCATGAAATACAATCGAGAAATGAAGACTACGATTTAAATACAATCGATCTTAGCTAGCTATCTGTTCACAATATTCTTGCCCTTCTTTTTCGCAAATGGAGTTCATCTATGGAACGGACGTCCTTTAGGTAGGGTGGTCCTGCTTCTTCTTGTGGTGTGTGCTGCTACTTCATCGTCGTCGTCATGTTCGATCTTGGGGTCGCCGTACTTGTCGAAGTCTTGCTCATTGGCTACTCCATCCATTCCGATGATCTTCCTTTTGCCTCTCCTCATGACAACACGACTGGGCTTTGATGGGTCGGTAATGAAGAAGCATTGGTCCACTTGGGAAGCCAGTACCCATGGCTCATTTTTCACGGTGACGTTTGCGCCCGCGGTCTTGGATTTGGCTTCGGGTATAACCGTGGTGGTGAAATACTGGTGTTCTTTTAGGACGCTCTTGGCCCATCTGACACGGAACATCGGGACCTTCTCTCCAGTGTAGCTCAGCTCCCAGATCTCCTCGATCCTTCCGTAGTATCTGTCCTTGTCGTTACCGGTGTAGGATTCCATCGTTACCCCGGAGTTCTGATAACCATCGCTCTTCATGTCCTTGTTCTCGGTGTAGAATGTGTAGACGTTGATATCGGACGCCTCATAGGTCATCAGGTTGTGCTTGGCGCCCTGTGACAAGGCGAATATGAGTTGTTCTTCCGCGGAAGAATCCTCATGTAAAGGGTACGACAGAAGCTTCTGCTTGAACCAACGTGTGAAACCTGAGTTGTGCTCTTTGATTATATCTCCGTCCGTCCTCTGTTGGCCTCGGTCATTGTACGTTTTCTCAATAAAGGTTTTGTGCTCTACCACCCAAGGATCGACCACGTCTATGTGTTATAGCGCGACTAGGTTTGCTCTTTCAAAGTCGGCGAGTCGACCCTTGAAGTCAACATGCATCTCGCGGCGACCCTCACGGTGACCCCATCCAGCGAGCCTGTCGAGGTGCCTGTTGACGGGCAGACCAACGGGGTTCTCGATGCCTAGATAATTCGTGCAGTAGGAGATGCACTCTTCGGTCAGAAAGCCCCTGGCTATACTTCCCTCTGGACGTGACATGTTGCGAATGTATCCTTTGATGACACCATTCATCCTTTCGAATGGCATCATGCTGTGCAGGAACGTCGGCCCGAGTTGGATGATATCCTCCACGATATGGACCAGCAGATGCACCATAACATCGAATAATGCGGGCGGGAAGTACATCTCATGCTTGCATAGTATCACCACGATCTCTTCCTGTAGCCTTCTGAGTTGCCTCACGCCAATCGACTTTCGAGAGATGACGTCGAAAAAGTTGCATAGGCCAAATAGCGTTTCATGGACGTGCGCGTCCATGATCCCACAGATTGCAAGTGGAAGTATCTGCGTTATCAGCACGTGACAGTCGTGAGACTTCATCCCGCTGAACTTCTGCTTCGCTGGGTCTAGGTATCTGCTTATCTTCCCCGCGTAACCGTAAGGAAGTTTTACTCCTATGAGGCAGGTGAAAAACTGCTCGATCTCCTCCTGACTTAGAGTGAAGCACGCGGGAGGGTAGTCACTTCCGGTCATCTTGGCCTTTTTGCCTTTGCGACGAGTTTCTGTGTCCTGCTTTGCCTCATCATCATCATCATCATCATCATCATCATTAGCGTGAATCTCTTGCCTGATGCCCATTGATTTCAAGTATGCCCTTGCTTTCTGCCCATCTTTGGTCCTCTCTGGCATGTTGAGCAGCGTACCAAGCAGATTCTCGCACACGTTCTTCATGATATGCATGGCATCAAGGCTGTGAGGCACATGGTGGATCTTCCAGTACGGCAAGTCCCAGAAAACAGACCTTGTTTTCCATACCTTCAGCAGTGGCTCTGGCGCCTTTCGCTTCTTTCCCGGCTCTGGCGCCTTTTGCTTCTTTCCCGGCAGTGGGCACTCTTTCCAATTTTTCAACAGCCCGTCTATTTCCTCGCCGCTCCTCGTACGCGGGCGTTTTCGGGGTTCGGTTTCACCATCGAACAGATCCTTGCGTTTCCTCCACGGGTCATCGTCGCAAAGCCACCTTCGATGTCCTATGAACACGGTTTTCAAAGACCCGGGATCTCTATCTAGCTGGCGATACGTTGTGTCATCCATGCACCTTACGCATCCAGAAAATCCGTGGACTACCTGCCCCGCGAGATATCCGTAACCGAGATAGTCGTGCACCGTCGTGAGCAGTGCGGCTCTCATATGGAAATATTCTTTCTCTGCGGCGTCCCACGTATTGGCTGGCGTTTTCCACAGCGTGTCTAGCTCCTCTTTTAGCAGCCGCAGATACAGATTGATGTCATTCCCTGGTTGTTTTGGCCCTTCAATTAGCATACTCATGTGAATGTACTTCCTCTTCATGCACAGCCAGGGGGAAGGTTGTACATCCACACAAACACAGGCCAGGTGCTATGTGTGCTTCTCTGGCTGCCAAACGGATTGACTCCATTGGTGCTCGCGCCCAGCACGATGTTCCTTGGATCCTTCCCAAATTCTGGGTATTTTAAGTTCAACGCTTGCCACTGGCTCACATCCTTAGGGTGACTCGGCATCTTGTCTTTTTTATTTATCTCCGGATCATTTCCGTCATCTTCCCGCTTCTTCTCCTCCCTATCCGCGTGCCAACGCAGGAGCTTTGCTACCTTAGGGTCCGCGAAATACCGCTGCAGGTGAGGTGTAATCGGAAAGTACCACACCGATTTTCGAGGAGCATTCTTCCTCTTCTTGTGTCGAGTGACGCCGCACACCGGACATATGGTAGACTCCGCGTGCTCGTCCCGATAAATGATGCAATTGTTCATGCACACATGGTATTTCACGTGCGGTAAATCCAAAGGACACACGATTTTCTTCGCCTCCTCGAAACTGGTCGGGCACTTGTTCCCCTTGGGAAGACGTTCGTGCCAGAATGACATGTTCTCGTCGAAGCATGCGTCGGTCATTTTGTGTTTTACCTTCATCTCCAGAGCCATGAGCATTACTTTCAGGCGGGTATCCTCGGGCCTGCATCCTTCATACAATGGAGTAACCGCGTCTATCTCTAGTTGATCCAGCTTGGCTTTCTCTTGGGCGGCAGCTCTTGCGTTATCCGTCTGCTTGAGAAGCAGCTCTTGAATATGAGGGTCCTGCACCCAGCCTCCATCGTCGTCTGCTCCGGCATCTTCATCTTCATGATCATGCCCTTCGTCTTGATCTTCCTCATCATCATGTACGACATATTCTACATGATGACTATGTACAGCATCACCGTCGTGATCATGTCCTGGAGATTCTTCGTCTTCTCGCCCGCCCTCGCCGCGGTGGTACTTGTCTTGTTGCCCTTCCTCATTTCTTGCCCAGCCCCATGGACGACTTCATAGTCATCTTCATCACCTTGCCACCGATAGCCATCCATGAAACCATGCAAGAGCAGGTGGTCCCGCACCTGCCCGGAATCCGGGTCCGCAATAAGGCTCTTCAGCTTGCATCTTCGACACGGACATCTTATCTCCGTCTCGTTCTTTTGAAGCATCTCGGCCTTCGCGGAGCTCAAAAACCTATTCACGATGCCTTCGGTCATCGTGCGGACCATGGTCGCCTGTGGGGTAGAGCAAAACGATATTTTAGAACCAAGAAAAAAATTGGCATGACCTTCCCTAAAAATAGGACCAAAAAGAATGCATAGTGCCAAAATTCTCGCCGAAACGGAAATGCATCAAAATTCCGGCAAAATATTGGCAACTATCGCATTTCAAATACAGGTACCTGCAAACACAAATGTATATGCAACACCACAAACACATGCAACACCACAAACATACATAGATCTAGCTAGCCACAAAAAGTGCATGTGCACGTTGTTGGAGCGAGCTAGGGAGAAAAAAAGTAGATCTACATCATGAAGATAGATTTCCCCTTACTTACCTATCAAAAAAAGGTAATTTCACCACTTAATTTTGATGAATCTATGGTGGAAATGAGGTGAGGAGGAGGAGGCAGCCGAAAGCTTGGAGAAGGAGGTGGAGGGAATGAAGTGGGGAAAGTGAGTGGGTAGGTGTGGCTGTCCAAAATATCTTGTTGGGGTCCCAGGTTACTAATGGCGCACCACCTGCAAATGCGCCATTAGTAACCCTGGTTACTAATGGCGCACCTGCAGGTGGTGCGCCATTAGTAGTTTTGCAGAAAAGTAATATATATATATATATATATATATATATATATATATATACTAATGGCGCACTTTTACAGGGTGCGCCATTAGTAGTTTAAACTAGTAATGGCGCACTGTGAGGCGGTGCGCCATTAGTAGTTTTGCAAAAAAAAGAATAAAAAAATTCAGTACTGGCGCACTCCCTGTCTGGTGCGCCATTACTAGTTAGAACTAGTAATGGCGCACTTCGGTAGGATGCGCCATTAGTATGTATGTAAAAATGAAAAAAAAATTATCACTAGTGGCGCACCTATTTTCCGGTGCGCCATTAGTGTCTTCCACACTAATGGCGCGTCACCAACTGGTGCGCCATTAGTATATAGTAGTGGCGCACTAGTTCCTTGGTGCGCCATTAGTGTCAATCCTATCTATAGCCCTTTTCCTAGTAGTGCGGGAGTGGTCCCGATTATTGTCACTTCGGGGTTACCGGACCATAACACATAGTAGGTGACTATTGACTTGCAAAATAGGATCAAGAACTCACATATATTCATGGAAACATAATAGGTTCAGATCTGAAATCATGGCACTCGGGCCCTAGTGACAAGTATTAAGCATAGCAAAGTCATAGCAACATCAATCTCAGAACATAATGGATACTAGGGATCAAACCCTAACAAAACTAACTCGATTACATGATAAATCTCATCCAACCCATCACCGTCCAGCAAGCCTACGATGGAATTACTCACGCATGGCAGTGAGCATCATGAAATTGGTGATGGACGAAGGTTGATGATGACGATGGCGATGGATTCCCCTCTCCGGAGCCCCGAACGGTCTCTAGATCAGCCCTCCCGAGAGAGAATTAGGGCTTGGCGGCCGCTCTCTATCGTAAAACGTGATCAATCCTTCTCTCTGGTTTTTTTCTCCCCGAACATGAATATATAGAGTTGGAGTTGAGGTCGGTGGAGCATCAGGAGGCCCACGAGGGAGGGGGCGCACCCTAGGGGGGTGGGTGTGATACGTCCGTTTTGCATCATGCTTTTATATCGATATTTATTGCATTATGGGCTGTTATTACACATTATGTCACAATACTTACGCCTATTCTCTCTTATTTTACAAGGTTTACATCAAGAGGGAGAATGCTGACAGCTGGACTACTGGGCTGGAAAAGGAGCAAATATTAGAGACCTGTTCTGCACATCTCCAAAGTACTGAAACTTCAAGGGAGCACATTTCAGAATATATAAAAAATATTGGGCGAAAGAAGTACGAGGGTAGGGGCGCGCCCTACCCCCCTGGGCGCGCCCCTTGCCTCGTGGGCCCCCTGGCAGCCCTCTGATGCCCATCTTTGGCTATATGGAGTCTTTCGTCAAAACAAATAATAAGCAAGCTCACGGGACGAAACTCCGCCGCCACGAAGCGGAACCTTGGCGGAACCAATCTAGGGCTCCGGCGGAGCTGTTCTGCCGGGGAAACTTCCCTCCAGGAGGGGGAAATCATCACCATTGTCATCACCAATGATCCTCTCATTAGGAGGGGGTCAATCTCCATCAACATCTTCACCAGCACCATCTCATCTCAAACCCTACTTCATCTCTTGTATCCAATCTTTTTCCCAAAGCCTCAGATTGGTACTTGTGGGTTGCTAGTAGTGTTGATTACTCCTTGTAGTTGATGCTAGTTGGTTTACTTGGTGGAAGATCATATGTTCAGATCCATTATGCATATTAATACCCCTCTGATTATGAACATGAATATGATTTGTGAGTAGTTACATTTCTTCCTGAGCACACGGGAGAAGTCTTGCTATAAGTAGTCATGTGAATTTGGTATTCGTTCGATATTTTGATGAGATGTATGTTGTCTCTCCTCTAGTGGTGTCATGTGCACGTCGACTACATGACACTTCACCATTGTTTGGGCCTAGAGGAAGGCATTGGGAAGTAATAAGTAGATGATGTGTTGCTAGAGTGACAAAAGCTTAAACCCTAGTTTATGTGTTGCTTCGTAAGGGGATGATTTGGATCCATATGTTTCATGCTATGGTTAGGTTTACCTTAATACTTCGGTTGTAGTTGCGGATGCTTGCAATAGGGGTTAATCATAGGTGGGATCTTGTCCAAGGAAGAACAGTACCCAAGCACCGGTCCACCCACATATCAAATTATCAAAGTACCAAATGCGAATAATATGAACGTGATGAAAACTAGCTTGACGATAATTCCCATGTGCCCTCGGGAGTGCTTTACTTTATATAATAGTTTGTCCAGGCCTGTTCTTTGCTACAAAAAGGATTGGGACATCTTGCTGCACCTTATTTACTTTTATTACTTGTTACCCGTTACCAATTACCTTATCACAAAACTATCTGTTACCAATAATTTCAGTACTTGCAAAAAATACCTTGCTGAAAACCGCGTATCATTTCCTTCTGCTCCTCGTTGGGTTCGACACTCTTACCTGTCAAAAAGGCTACGATAGATCCCCTACACTTCTGGGTCATCAAAAATCTTTTCTGGCTCCATTGTCGGGGAGTGAAGCGCCTTTGGTAGTTGGAATTTGGTAAGGAAAAATTTATATAGTGTGCTGAAATTTACTGTCACTTGTTACTATGGAACATAATCCTTTGAGGGGCTTGTTCGGGGTACCTTCACCCCGACCTGTAGAGCAAAGAGTTGCTCCTCAACCTACTGAACCTACTGAAAATGTTTACTTTGAAATTCCTTCGGGTATGATAGAGAAACTGCTAGCTAATCCTTTCATAGGTGATGGAACATTACATCCTGATTTGCACCTAATCTATATGGATGAAGTTTGTGGATTATTTAAGCTTGCAGGTATGCCCGAGGATGCTATCAAAAATAAGGTCTTCCCTTTATCTCTGAAGGGAAAGTCATTGACATGGTTTGGTTTAGGCTATGTGATGATATGGGATCATGGAACTACAACCGATTGAAATTGGAATTTCATCAGAAGTTTTATCCTATGCATCTTGTTCATCGTGATCATAATTATATATATAATTTTTGGCCTCGCAAAGGAGAAAGCATCGCTTAAGCTTGGGGGAGGCTTAAGTCAATGTTATATTAATGCCCCAATCATGAGCTCTCAAAAGAAATGATTATTCAAAAAATTTATGCTCGACTTTCTCTCAATAATCGCTCCATGCTCGATACTTCTTGTACTGGCTCTTTTATGATGAAGACTATTGAATTCAAATGGGATTTATTGGAAAGAATTAAACGCATCTCTGAAGATTGGGATCTCGACAATGGTAAGGAGTCATGTATAACACTTAAGTTTGATTGTGTTAAATCTTTTATGGAAACCGATGCTTTCCGTGAATTTAGCACTAAATCTGGACTTGACTCTGAGATAGTAGCTTCTTTCTGTGAATCCTTTGCTACTCATGTTGATCTCCCTAAGGAGAAGTGGTTTAAATATAATCCTCCCATTGAAGTAAAAGTAATTGCACATATTAAAGTTGAAGAAAAAACTATCACTTATAATGATCCTGTTGTTCCTACAGCTTATATTGAGAAACCACCTTTCCCTGTTAGAATAAAGGATCACGCTAAAGCTTCAACTGTGGTTCGTAAGAGTAATACTAGAACACCTACTCCCTCTGAGCAAATTAAAGTTGAACCTAGAGTTGCTATGGTTAAATATCTCTTGGCCGATAATATTGATGGGCATGTTATTTACTTCTGTGATGAAGCTGCTAGAATTGCTAGACCCGATACTAAAAATAAACATAGACCTGTTGTAGGCATGCCTGTTATTTCTGTTAAAATAGGAGATCATTGCTATCATGGCTTATGTGATATGGGTGCTAGTGCAAGTGCAATACCCCATTCCTTATATAAAGAAATTATGCATGATATTGCACCTGCTGAGATAGAGGAAATTGATGTTACAATTAAGCTTGATGATACGTCCATTTTGCATCATGCTTTTATATCGATATTTATTGCATTATGGGCTGTTATTACACATTATGTCAAATTACTTATGCCTATCCTCTCTTATTTTACATGGTTTACATGACGAGGGGGAATGCCGGCAGCTGGAATTCTGGGCTGGAAAATGAGCAAATATTAGAGACATATTCTGCATAGCTCCAAAAGTCCTGAAACTTCACGGAAGTTATTTTTGGAATTAATAAAAAATACTGGCGAAAGAATCCACCAGAGGGGGCCCACACCCTGGCCACAAGGGTGGGGGCGCGCCCCTGCCTCGTGGGCCCCCTGGCATGCCTCCGGTGCCCATCTTCTGCTATATGAAGTCTTTCGTCTGAGAAAAAAAATCATAAGCAAGCTCACGGGACGAAACTTCGCCGCCACGAGGCGGAACCTTGGCGGAACCAATCTAGGGCTCCAACAGAGCTGTTCTGCCGGGGAAACTTCCCTCCGGGAGGGGGAAATCATCACCATCGTCATCACCAACGATCCTCTCATCACGAGCAGGTCAATCTCCATCAACATCTTCACCAGCACCATCTCATCAATCTCAAACCCTAGTTCATCTCTTGTATCCAATCTTTGTATCCAAATCTCAGATTGGTACCTGTGGGTTGCTAGTAGTGTTGATTACTCCTTGTAGTTGATGCTAGTTGGTTCACTTGGTGGAAGATCGTATGTTCAGATCTATTATGCATATTATTACCCCTCTGATTAAGAACATGAATATGCTTTTTGAGTAGTTACGTTTGTTCCTGAGGACATGGGAGAAGTTTGCTATAAGTAGTCATGTGAATTTGGTATTCGTTCAATATTTTGATGAGATGTATGTTGTCATCCCTCTAGTGGTGTCATGTGAACGTCGACTACATGACACTTCACCATTGTTTGGGCATAGACGGGGGCATTGGGAAGTAATAAGTAGATGATGGGTTGCTAGAGTGACAGAAGCTTAAACCCTAGTTTATGCGTTGCTTCGTAAGGGGCTGATTTGGATCCATATGTTTCATGCTATGGTCAGGTTTACCTTGATACTTCTGTTGTAGTTGCGGATGCTTGCAATGGGGATTAATCATAAGTGGGATGCTTGTCCAAGTAAGGACAGTAACCAAGCACCGGTCCAACCACATATAAAATTATCAAAGTACGAACGTGAATCATATGAACATGATGAAAACAAACTTGACGATAATTCCCATGTGTCCTCAGGAGCGCTTTCCTTCATATAAGAGTTTGTCCAGGCTTGTCCATTGCTACAAAAAGGATTGGGCCATCTTACTGCACCTTATTTACTTTTATTACTTGCTACTCGTTACAAATTACCTTATCGCAAAACTATCTGTTACCGATAATATCAGTGCTTGCAGAGAATACCTTACTGAAAACTGCTTATCATTTCCTTCTGCTCCTCGTTGGGTTCGACACTCTTACTTATCGAAAAGGCTACGATAGGTCCCCTACACTTGTGGGTCATCAAGACTCTTCTCTGGCGCCGTTGTCGGGGAGTGAAGTCCCTTTGGTAGGTGGAATTTGGTAAGGAAAAATTTATATATTATGCTGAAATTTACTGTCACTTGTTACTATGGAACATAATCCTTTGAGGGGATTGTTCGGGGTGTCTTCACCCCGACTAGTAGAGCAAAGAGTTGCTCCTCAACCTACTAAACCTACTGAAAGTGTTTACTTTGAAATTCCTTCGGGTATGATAGAGAAACTTCTAGCTAATCCATTTGCAGGAGATGGAACATTGCATCCCGATTTACACTTAATCTATGTGGATGAAGTTTGTGGATTATGTAAGCTTGCAGGTATGCCCGATGATGTTATCAAGAAGAAGGTCTTCCCTTTATCTTTGAAGGGACAGGCATTGACATGGTATAGGCTATGTGATGATATGGGATCATGGAACTACAAACGATCGAAATTGGAATTTCATTAGAAGTTTTATCCTATGCATCTTGTTCATCGTGATCACAATTATATATATAATTTTTGGCCTTGAGAAGGAGAAAGCATCGCTCAAGCTTGGGGGAGGCTTAAGTCAATGTTATATTCATGCCCCAATAATGAGCTCTAAAGAGAAATGATTATTCAAAAAATTTATGCTCGGCTTTCTCAAAATAATCGCTCCATGCTTGATACTTCTTGTATTGGATCTTTTATGATGAAGACTATTGAATTCAAATGGGATTTATTGGATATAATTAAATGCAACTCTAAAGATTGGGACCTCGATGAAGGTAAGGAGTAAGGTATAACACCTAAGTTTGATTGTGTTAAATCTTCTATGGATACCGATGTTTTCCATGAATTTAGCACTAAATATGGACTTGACTCTGAGATAGTAGCTTCTTTCTGTGAATCCTTTGCTACTCATGTTGATCTCCCAAAGGAGAAGTGGTTTAAATATAATCCTCCCACTGAGGTAAAAGTAGTTTCTCCTATTAAAGTTGAAGAAAATACTATCACTTATGATGATCATGTTGTTCCTGCTTCTTATATTAAGAAGCCACCTTTCCCTGTTAGAATAAAGGATCATGCTAAAGCTTCAACTATAGTCAACAAAAGTAATATCGGGACACACAAAACCCCTGAGCAAGTTAAAGTTGAACGTAAAATTGCTATGGTTAAAGATCTCTTGGCCGATAATATTGATGGGCATGTTATTTACTTCTGCAATGAAGCTGCTAGAATTACTAGACCTGGTGCTAAAAATAAACATAGACCTGTTGTAGGCATGCCTGTTATTTCCGTTAAAATAGGAGATCATTGTTATCATGTCTTATGTGATATGGGTGCTAGTGCAAGTGCAATACTGTATTCCTTATATGAAGAAATTATGCATGATATTGCACCTGCTGAGATAGAAGATATCGATGTTACCATTTAACTTGCCAATAGAGATACTATTTCACCGGTTGAGGTTGTTAGAGATGTTGAAGTCCTGGTTAAATATCCTACTGATTTTCTTGTTCTTGATTCCCCACAAGATAGCTTTTGTCCCATTATATTTGGTAGACCCTTCTTGAACAATGTTAATGCTAGGATAGACTGCGAAAAGGATGTTGTTACTATTGCTTTGGGTGATATGTCTCATGAGTTTACTTTTGCTAAATTTAGTAAAAAACCGTGTGATGAGGAATTTCCTAGTAAAGATGAAATAATTGGTCTTGCTTCTATTGTCGTGCCTCCTAGTGATCCTTTAGAACAATATTTGCTAGACCATGAAAATGATACGTATATGAATGAAAGAAGGGCAGTAGATGAAGTATTCTTTAAACAGGGACCTATTCTGAAACACAACTTGCCTGTTGAAATCCTAGGGGATCCCCCTCCACCCAAGGGTGATCCCGTGTTTGAGCTTAAGCCTTTACATGATACTCTTAAATATGCTTATCTTGATGAGAAAGAGATATATCATGTTATTATTAGTGCTAACCTTCCAGAGCATGAAGGAAAGAGATTATTGAAAACTCTGAAGAAGCACCGTGCTGCTATTGGATATACTCTTGATGATCTTAAGGGCATTAGTCCCACCCTCTACCAGCACAAAATAAAATTGGAGAAGGATGCTAAACCGGTTGTTGATCACCAATGACGGTTAAATCCTAAGATGAAAGAAGTGGTAAGAAAATAAATACTAAAGATTCTGGAGGCGGGTATAATTTATCCCGTTGCTGATAGTCAGTGGGTAAGTCCTGTTCATTGTGTCGCTAAGAAGGGAGGTATTACTGTTGTTCCTAATGATAAAGATGAATTGATCCCACAAAGGATTGTTACAGGTTATAGAATGGTAATTGATTTCCGCAAATTAAGTAAAGCTACTAAAAAGGATCATTACCCTTTACCTTTTATTGATCAAATGCTAAGTGTAATGTTAATCATAGAATTGCATCTCCTTATCACCCACAGTCTAGCGGTCAAGTAGAACTGAGTAATAGAGAGCTCAAATTAATTTTGCAAAAGACTATTAATAGATCTAGAAAGAATTGGTCCAATAAACTTGATGATGCATTATGGGCTTATAGAACTGCATATAAAAATCCTATGGGTATGTCTCCGTATAAAATGGTTTATGGAAAAGCATGTCACTTATCTCTCGAATTCGAACATAAGGCATATTGGGCCATCAAAGAGCTCAATTATGATTTCAAACTTGACGGTGATAAGAGGTTATTTGACATTAGCTCACTTGATGAATGGAGAACCCAGGCCTATGAGAATGCCAAACTGTTTAAAGAAAAAGTTAAAAGATGGCATGACAAAAGGATACAAAAGTGTGAGTTTAATGTAGGTGATTATGTGTTGCTATTCAACTCTCGTTTAAGATTTTTTGCAGGCAAACTTCTCTCTAAACGGGAAGGTCCTTACGTTATCGAGGAGGTCTATCATTCCGGTGCCATAAAAATCAACAACTTCGAAGGCACAAATCCGAAGGTGGTGAACAGTCAAAGAATCAAACATTATATCTCAGGTAATCCCATAAACATTAAAACTAATATTATTGAAATCGTAACCCGAGAGGAATACATAAGGGACACTTTCCAGAATGTTTCAGACTCCGAAAAGGAATTGGTATGTGGTACGGTAAGTAAACCGACTCCAAAACAGTTTTAGTGGAAATTTTTCTCCGTTTTGGAATACTTAAGAAAATAGGAAAATAGGAAGTAGTCCGAGAAGGACACGAGGCTTCCACGAGGGTGGAGGGCGCGCCCTACCCCCTGGGCGCGCCCCCTACCTCGTGGGCACCTCGTGTGCTCTCCGGACTCCGTTTTCTTGCATGATACTTCTTTTAGTCGGTAAAAATTCATTATATAATCTCCCGAAGGTTTTTACCACTGTACCACGCAAATATCCTCTGTTCTTGTTTCGAGCTGTTTTTCTGACAGATCTAGATCACCATGACGTCTCCAAGTGCCCCCAAGGACAAGTTCTTCGAGAAGGTCATCAACCCCTACCTCGCGGAAGTGCTGCAACATCCTCAAACCATTGATATGTGTGAGGGGTTGTTGCACATCCGCAATGTTGAGGGACCAAGGAGGATCAGAAGCGTGGAGACAAGGCTTTAGGCAATGGAGCAACAAGTTTTCAAGTTTCAAGAGATGGTGGAGCGTGGACTCGACTCCAATCACATAATGATCACGGAGTTCACCAACAACCACAAGCTGGACGCCAAGGACATTGGGGATGCCATCTTCAAGCTTCATGAGAAAATCGAGCACCTCCAAGCCCAGATCTATGACCTGCAAAATCAAGACTGTGAGTATGAATACAGATTCAAGAGGATGAGTTTGGCTGCAGATTTAAGGATCTCGGAGACTCGATCATCCTTCTATGATGGTGAGCCTATGCCTTGGAAGATGGACGACAAGCCTACATCATCAACAACTCCATCTCCTTCATCGGCAAAAGAGATATAATCACATAGGTATGGGCACTCCCCTTGGCAACTGCCAAGCTTGGGGGAGGTGCCCCGATATCGTATCACTATCACACTCCTATCCTTACCGTCTTTCTTAGTTCGATCCTTTTGGTAATATCTTAATCTAGTAGAATAAAGTTTTGGTATGATCTAGTTGTGAGTTTTGCTTTATGATCCTTCTATGTAATCGAGTCCGTGAGCTATATATAATAAAGATTAGTGTTGAGTTAAGGGTTTGGTTATCTTGCTATGATCTTGAGGGAATAGAATAAAAGAAAAAGAAATAAAGAGATCATATGGATCTTATGGAGAGTAATGACTTCACATATAAAGAGTATGATGAATAAAAGTTTTTGAGAGTTGACAAACTTAGTTTTGGTCATCGTTGCAATTAATAGGAAGTAATAAATAAAGAGAGGTTTTCACATATAAATATACTATCTTGGACATCTTTTATGATTGTGAGCACTCATTAAAGTATGATATGCTAAAGAGTTGACGTTGGACAAGGAAGACAACATAATGGGTTATGTTTTCTTACATCTAAGATAAATTATATTTTCATGGATCATCCAACATGTTGAGCTTGCATTTCCCTCTCTTGCTAGCCAATTTCTTTGCACCAAGTAGAGATGCTACTTGTGCTTCCAAATATCCCTAAACCCAGTTTTGCCATGAGAGTCCACCATATCTACCTATGGATTGAGTAAGATCCATCAAGTAAGTTGTCATCGTTGCAAGCGATAAGAATTGCCCTCTAAATATGTTTGACTTATTAGTGTGGAGAAAATAACCTTTATACGATCTTGTGATGTGGAAGAAATAAAAGCGACGGACTGCATAATAAAGGTCCATATCACAAGTGGCAATATAAAGTGACGTTCTTTTGCATTAAGATTTCGTGCATCCAACCATAAAAGCACATGACAACCTCTGCTTCCCTCTGCGAAGGACCTATCTTTTATTCTTGTCTTATACTTCATGCAAAGAGTCATGGTGATATTCACCTTTCCTTTTTACATTTTATCCTTTAGCAAGCACAATGTGTTGGAAGGATCCTGATATATATGGCTAATTGGATGTGGGTTTTCAAGAACTATTATTGTTGACATTACCCTTGAGGTAAAACATTGGGAGGCAAAACTATAAGTCCATGTCTTTCTCTATGTCCGATTAGAACTTCATAACCATAAATATCGCGTGAGTGTTAGCAATTATGAAAGACTAAAAGATGGTTGAGTATGTAGACTTGCTGAGAAGCTCTTATACTGACACTTTCCTTTGTTACGATAAATTGCAATTGCTTTAGTGACTGAGATTATAGTTTGTTAGTTTTCAATGAAGATTCTGATTCATACTTGAGTATGTGAATGAATTGTTAATTTAGCATAAGAGATCATATGACAATATATATATGTTGTTGTTCTAAGAATGATCATGATGCCCTCAAGTCCGTATTTTATTTTTATCGACACCTATATCTCTAAACATGTGGACATATTTTTCGATTTCGGCTTTCGCTTGAGGACAAGCGAGGTCTAAGCTAGGGGGAGTTGATACGTCCATTTTGCATCATGCTTTCATATTGATATTTATTGCATTATGGGCTCTTATTACACATTATGTCACAATACTTATGCCTATTCTCTCTTATTTTACAAGGTTTACATGAAGAGGGGGAATGCCGGCAGCTAGAATTCTGGGCTGGAAAAGGAGCAAATATTAGAGACCTATTCTGCACAACTCCAAAAGTCGTGAAACTTCACAAAAGTTATTTTTGGAATTAATAAAAAATACTGGCGAAAGAATCCACCAGAGGGAGCCCACACCCTGGCCACGAGGGTGGGGCGCGCCCTACCCCCCTGGGCGCGCCCCCCTGCCTCGTGGGCCCCCTGGCAGGCCTCCGATGCCCATGTTCTGCTATATGAAGTCTTTCGTCCGAGAAAAAATCATAAGCAAGCTCACAGGACGAAACTCCGCCGCCACGAGGCGGAACCTTGGCGGAACCAATCTAGGGCTCCAACAGAGTTGTTCTGCCGGGGAAACTTCCATCCGGGAGGGGGAAATCATCACCATCGTCATCACCAACGATCCTCTCATCAAGAGGGGGTCAATCTCCATCAACATCTTCACTAGCACCATCTCATCTCAAACCCTAGTTCATCTCTTGTATCGAATCTTTGTATCCAAACCTCAGATTGGTACATGTGGGTTGCTAGTAGTGTTGATTACTCCTCGTAGTTCATGCTAGTTGGTCTAGTTTGTGGAAGATCATATGTTCAAATCTATTATGCATATTAATACCCCTTTGATTATGAACATGAATATGCTTTGTGAGTAGTTATGTTTGTTCTTGAGGACATGTGAGAAGTCTTGCTATAAGTAGTCGTGTGAATTTGGTATTCGTTCGATATTTTGATGAGATGTATGTTGTCATCCCTCTAGTGGTGTCATGTGAACGTCGACTACATGACACTTCACCATTGTTTGGGCCTAGATGGAGGCATTGGGAAGTAATAAGTAGATGATGGGTTGCTAGAGTGACAGAAGCTTAAACCCAAGTTTATGCGTTGCTTCGTAAGGGGCTGATTTGGATCCATATGTTTCATGCTATGGTTAGGTTTACCTTAATACTTCTATTGTAGTTGTGGATGCTTGCAATGGGGGTTAATCATAAGTGGGATGCTTGTCCAAGTAAGGACAGTACCCAAGCACCGGTCCACCCACATATCAAATTATCAAAGTACCGAACGCAAATCATATGAACGTGATGAAAACTAGCTTGACGATAATTCCCATGTGTCCTCGGGAGCGCTGTCCTTCATATAAGAGTTCGTCCAGGCTTAAACTTTGCTACAAAAAGGATTGGGACATCTTGCTACACCTTATTTACTTTTATTACTTGCTACTCATTACAAATTACCTTATCACAAAACTATCTGTTACCGATAATATCAGTGCTTGCAGAGAATACCTTACTGAAAACTGCTTATCATTTCCTTCTGCTCCTCGTTGGGTTCGACACTCTTACTTATCGAAAAGGCTACGATAGATCCCATAAACTTGTGGGTCATCACTTGCTAATACAGACACTATTTCACCAGTTGGGATTGTTAGAGATGTTGAAGTCTTGTGTGGGAAGGTTAAATATCCTGCTAATTTTCTTGTTCTTGGTTCCCCATAAGATAACTTTTGTCCCATTATATTTGGTAGAGCCTTCTTGAATACTGTTAATGCTAAGATAGATTGCAATAAGGATATTGTTTCTGTTGGTTTAGGGGATATGTCTCGTGAATTTAATTTTGCCAAATTTCGTAGACAACCCCATGATAAAGAATTACCTAGTAAAGATGAAATTATTGGTCTTGCTTCTATTGTTGTGCCTCCTAGTGATCCTTTAGAACAATATTTGCTAGACCATGAAAATGATATGTTTATGAATGAAAGAAGGGAAATAGATGAAGTATTCTTTAAACAGGGACCTATTTTGAAATTTTGAAACACAACTTGCCTATTGAAATCTAAAGGGATCCTCCTCCACCTAAGGGTGATCCCGTGTTTGAGCTTAAAACCTTACCTGATACTCTTAAATATGCTTATCTTGATGAGAAAGAGATATATCCTGTTATTATTAGTGTGTAACACCCCGAGACCGTTGTGCTAGGTGTCCTCTAGTTATTCGTTGTTGTTGTCTTGTCATTGCTTGCATGTCATGCATCTCATATCATGTCATCATGTGCATTTCATTTGTATACATGTTCGTCTCATGCATCCGAGCATTTTCCCTGTTGTTCGTTTTCCAATCCGGCGCTCCTATGTCCTCCAGTGTCCCTTTCTACCTCTTTTCGTGTGCGGGTGTTAAACGTTTTCGGATTGGACTGAGACTTGTCATGCGGCCTTGATTTACTACTAGTAGACTACCTATCAAGTTTCATGCCATTTGGACTTCGTTTGATACTCCAACGGTTAACCGAGGGACAGAAAAGGCCTCGTGTGTGTTGCAGCCCAATACCCCTCCAAAGTGGCCCAAAACCCACCTAAACCTCCTTCGTCATCTAAATCGTTCAATCACGATCGCGTGGCCGAAAACCGCACCTCATTTGGACTCTTCTAGCTCCCTCTACCTATAAATATGTGCTCTCCTCCGAAATCTCGCGCAGATGAACCCTAAATTTTCCCTCCGCGCCGCGCCGGACATGTCCGACCCCCCGCCGGATGCGTCCACCCCAGCCGGCCACCTCACTCCGACCAATCCCGGCTTGCCACATCAGCTGAGCCGCCTCCCGCGCCCAATCGCAGCGTGCCACCTCACCGTGCCCGCTCCACCCCTCCGTGCCAGGCCCGCGAGCCCACGGCCGGCCCTTCCGGCCCGGGTCGCTGCCGCCGCCACCCCGTGGGCGCCCGCGCCCTCGCCTGCCGGATCCCGTGCCAGCACCGCGCCTCCGCAGCTCCTCCGCCTTCAGCCAACGCGCCGCTGCCTGCAACCCTCGCCGCCGGCCGCCGCCTTCGCCTCGCTCACCAGCGCGCGTCACCGCCGCCTTGCACCGCCCCGGAGCCGCCCGAGCTCATCGGAGCTCCTCTAGGTCCTCCTCCCTCGTCGCCGGCGTCCTCCCCGACCTCCTCCTCGCCTCCCCCTCGCCAGAGCAAGCTCCTTCTCGCCAGAGAGAGCCTCCCTCGCTGGAGTTGACCTCGGGATGCGTTCCCCATTAACCTAGATCTAGATCTGGAGGGTACAATTTCGCCTAAGCCCTTTTTCCCTGTAATATTTTTGAGCATATTCAACGCATCATAACTTCATCATCGTAGCTCTGATTCGTGTGTGTAGCATATCAAAATGTTCGTCTCGACAAGTACATCATTTCACCTCATTGCATCATTTTCATTTGAGCTCATCTTGATGCCCGAAATGCTGTTGGAAGAGGGCTATATGAGGAATACTTCAGATCTGTTTCAGCAAATGGCCTTTTGTTATTTTTGCCATGATTAATGTGTGCATGCTATGATCCTGAGCTCTACATGTGTTTTGTAGAATGCCATGCCATCTTTATAGGGGTGTATTCCATGTATTTTTGTGATTTTTGTGGTGACTAGCACAAGCATGCAAAGTAGCTTACTCGATGATGCTGATTTCAGGGACTTAGAATTTCACTTAGTCCTTGCCCTGTCATTATTTTTATGCCATATGTTCATGTTGTTTCCTAGTGATCCGTTCCTCTTTTGAGGATCATCAGTAAGGATGTTTTCTTAATATTGCGGTGCTCTATCCATCCATGTCTTTGTTTGCAATTATGGAGCACCCTAGCTTGAGTCAATCGAGCTCTACTTTTGCTATAAAATGTTCCTGGCAGATTGTTGACATGTTTAGCAATTTTGCCAAGCTTATTGTTGTTGATCCGTGCATGCTATGTTGTTGTTCTTGTCATGTATAGCTTCTATGCCATGTCTTCTTGATGGGTGTATGCTTAGTTTGTCATGCCATGCTCTGTAGTGAGTGCATCAAGCTCGTAAACATGTCTACTTGTTAACCTGTTTTGCATTCTCCAGTTTTTCACTAAGTCTGGATCTATTTATGTTTTTGCTATGTTCGCATGCTTGCAATTCTATGTTCTGATCCCTTTTGGCTCAAGGTCACTAAGGGACTTTTGTTATGTGCTTTGAGTAGCTTCATTCCATGCCTTGCTTTGCCATGATATGTTCCTGTAGCATGTATTTTTCATGCTCTAAAGATTGCTTCCTGTTGATAAATTCCTAACATGCTGTTAATTTCACTAAGTCTGAAACCTGTTATCTTTTGCACTTTTACCATGCTTGTTTGAACCTGCTATTGAGTGAATTAGCCGTAGCTCAGTGTTCATATTTTGTCAAGCATCATGAGTGGATCCCTGCCATGTATTTTGTTGTCATGTTGGAGTGCTGTAGCACGTTGTTCTTCATGCATTTAGTAGGTTACTTGTTGTTAATCGCAGACCGGTGCCATATTTGTTTTGCTTGCCATTTCCAAACCGTGCATCCGATTCCGGTGATCTTTATATCGATTTCGACCGAAATCAACTCCTCTTTCCAGTGGCACTCTTGGATTTCCAAGTTGAGGCCAGGTTCAATCATTCCTTTATGCATATGCACCGCATCCCGCATCCCGCATATCATATCATGTTCATGTGTTGGTTGTTTACTATTTTGTGTGCTTCTTTCCGGTGTTGCTTCTTCGGGTTGGTTCCGATAACGTCGCGTTTGTGAGGACCCGTTCGACTACGTCCGTTTGTCTTCTTCATGGACTCGTTCTTCTTCCTTGCGGGATCTCAGGCAAGATGACCATACCCTCGAAATCACTTCTATCTTTGCTTGCTAGTTGCTCGCTCTTTTGCTATGCCTATGCTGCGATACCTACCACTTGCTTATCATGCCTCCCATATTGTTAAGCCAAGCCTCTAACCCACCTTGTCCTAGCAAACCGTTGTTTGGCTATGTTACCGCTTTGCTCAGCCCCTCTTATAGCGTTGTTAGTTGCAGGTCAAGATTGGAGTTTGTTCCTTGTTGGAACATGGATATTTTGTTGGGATATCACAATATCTCTTATTTAATTAACGCATCTATATACTTGGTAAAGGGTGGAAGGCTCAGTCTTATTCCTGGTGTTTTGTTCCACTCTTGCCGCCCTAGTTTCCGTCATATCGGTGTTATGTTCCCGGATTTTGCGTTCCTTACACGGTTGGGTTATAATGGGAACTCCTTGACAGTTCGCCTTGAATAAAACTCCTCCAGCAATGCCCAACATTGGTTTTACCATTTGTCACCTAGCCTTTTCTTTCCCTTGGGTCGGCCGGCTCAAGGGTCATCTTTATTTTAACCCCCCAGGGCCAGTGCTTCTCTAAGTGTTGGTCCAACTGAGCGATGTCCAGAGCTACCAGGGGCAACTCTGGGCTGGCCCACACGACGTCTTGCTCATCTGGTGTGCCCTGAGAACGAGATATGTGCAGATCCTATCGGGATTTGTCGGCACATCTGGGTGGCTTTGCTGGACTTGTTTTACCATTGTCGAGGATGCCTTGTAACCGGGATGCCGAGTCTGATAGGATTGTCTTGGGAGAAGGAATATCCTTCGTTAACCGTGAGAGCTTGTGATGGGCTAAGTTGGGACACCCCTACAGGGACTTGAACTTTCGAAAGCCGTGCCCGCGGTTATGAGCAGATGGGAATTTGTTAATGTCCGGTTGTAGAAAACCTGAAGTTGATCTTAATTAAAAATACATCAACCGCGTGTGTAACCGTGATGGTCTCTTCTCGGCGGAGTCTGTGAAGTGAACACGGTGTTGGAGTAATGCTTGACCTAGGTTGTTCTAGGATCACTTCTTGATCATAGTTGTTCGACCGTGCTTTTGCCTTCTCTTCTTGCTCTCGTTTGCGTATGTTAGCCACCATATATGCTAGTCACTTGCTGCAGCTCCACATCATACCTTTGCCTTACCTATAAGCTTAAATAGTCTTGATCGCGAGGGTGCGAGATTGCTGAGTCCCCGATACTTCCAAAACTAGCTTGCAGGTGCCGTTGAACCGTGCAGACGACGCAACCAAGCTCAAGGAGGAGCTCATTGAAGATCTTGTCCTTTATGTTGTTTCGTTTTAGTTGATCAGTAGTGGAGCCCAGTCGGGACGATCGGGGATCTGTGTAGCATTTGGGGTAGTCTTCTTTTATTTTGGTTCCGTAGGTCGGACCTTGATTGTATCTGGATGATGTAATGCTTTATCCATGTATTGTGTGAATTGGTGATTGTAAGCCAACTATGTATCTCTTTCCCTTATGTATTACATGGGTTGTGTGAAGATTACCTCACTTGCGACATTGCTTTCAATGCGGTTATGCCTCTAAGTCGTGCTTTGACACGTGGGAGATATAGCCGCATCGAGGGCGTTACATAGTGCTAACCTTTCGGAGCATGAAGAAAAGAAATTATTGAAAACTCTAAAGAAGCACCGTGCTACTATAGGATATACTCTTGATGATCTTAAGGGCATTAGTCCCACTCTATGCCAGGACAAAATAAAATTGGAGAAAGATGCGAAATCGGTTGTTGATCACCAACGATGGTTAAATCCTAAGATGAAAGAAGTGGTAAGAAAAGAAATACTAAAGCTTCTGGAGGAAGGTATAATTTATCCCGTTGCTGATAGTCAGTGGGTAAGCCCTGTCCATTGTGTCCCTAAAAAGGGAGGTATTACTGTTGTTCCTAATGATAAAGATGAATTGATCCCACAAAGAATTGTTACAGGTTATAGAATGGTAATTGATTTCCGCAAATTAAATAAAGCTACTAAAAAGGATCATTACCCTTTACCTTTTATTGATCAAATGTTATAAAGATTATCCAAACGTACACATTTTTGCTTTCTAGATGGTTATTCTGGTTTCTCTCAAATACCTGTGTCAAAAGAGGATCAAGAAAAGACAACTTTTACTTGCCCTTTCGGTACCTTTGCTTATAGACGTATGCCTTTTGGGTTATGCAATGCACCCGATACTTTTCAAAGATGTATGACTGCTATATTCTCTGACTTTTGTGAAAAGATTGTTGAGGTTTTCATGGATGATTTCTCCGTATACGGAACTTCTTCTGATGATTGCTTAAGCAACCTTGATCGAGTTTTGTAGAGATGTGAAGAAACTAATCTTGTCTTGAATTGGGAGAAGTGCCATTTTATGGTTAATGAAGGTATTGTCTTGGGGCATAAAGTTTCTGAAAGAGGTTTTGAAGTGGATAAAGCTAAGGTTGATGCTATTGAAAAGATGTCATGTCCTAAGGACATTAAAGGTATAAGAAGTTTCCTTGGTCATGCCAGTTTTTATAGGAGGTTCATTAAGGACTTCTCTAAAAATTCTAGGCCTCTGACTAATCTCGTACAAAAAGATGTTCCTTTTGTCTTTCATGATGATTGTGTAGGAGCATTTGAAATACTAAGAAAGCTTTGATATCTGCACCTATTGTTCAGCCTCCTGATTGGAATTTACCATTTGAAATTATGTGCGATGCTAGAGATTATGATGTAGGGGCTATTCTAGGACAAACGGTTGATAGGAAATTAAATTTTATCCAATATGCTAGTAAAAGTTTAGACAGTGCTCAAAGAAATTATGCTACTACTGAAAAAGAATTTTTAGCAGTTGTATTTGCTTGTGATAAGTTCAGACCTTATATAGTTGATTCTAAAGTAACTATTCACACTGATCATGCTGCTATTAAATATCTTATGGAAAAGAAAGATGGTAAACCTAGACTTATTAGATGGGTTCTCTTGCTACAAGAATTTGATTTGCATATTATTTATACAAAGGGAGCTGAGAACCCCATTGCAGACAACTTTTCTAGGTTAGAGAATGTTTTTGATGACCCACTACCTATTGATGATAGCTTTCCTGATGAACAACTAGCTGTCATAAATACTTCTCGTATTGCTCCATGGTATGCTGATTATGCTAATTATATTGTTGCTAAGTTTATACCACCTAGTTTCACATACCAGCAAAAGAAAAAGTTCTTCTATGATTTAAGACATTACTTCTGGGATGACCCACATCTTTATAAAGAAGGAGTAGATGGTGTTATTAGATGTTGTGTACCTGAGCATGAACAGGAATAGATACTACGCATGTGTAACTCAGAGGCTTATGGGGGACACCATGCTGGAGATAGAACTGCACATAAGGTATTGCAATCCGGTTTTTATTGGCCTACTCTCTTCAAGGATACCCGTAAGTTTGTATTGTCTTGTGATGAATGTCAAAGAATTGGTAATATTAGTAGACGTCAAGAAATGCCTATGAATTATTCACTTGTTATTGAACCATTTGATGTTTGGGGTTTTGATTATATGGGACCGTTTCCTTCCTCCAGTGGGTATACACATATTTTAGTTGTTGTTGATTACACTACTAAGTGGGTAGAAGCTATTCCAACTAGTAGTTCTGATCATAACACCTCTATTAAGATGCTTAAAGAAGTTATTTTTCTGAGGTTTGGAGTCCCTAGATATTTAATGACTGATGGTGGTTCACATTTTATTCATGGTGCCTTTCGTAAAATGCTTACTAAGTATGATGTTAATCATAGAATTGCGTCTCCTTATCACCCACAGTCTAGCGGTCAAGTAGAACTGAGTAATAGAGAGCTTAAATTAATTTTGCAAAAGACTGTTAATAGATCTAGAAAGAATTGGTCCAAGAAACTTGATGATGCATTATGGGCCTATAGAACTGCATACAAAAATCCTATGGGTATGTCTCCGTATAAAATGGTTTATGGAAAGGCATTTCATTTACCTCTTGAACTAGAACATAAGGCATATTGGGCCATTAAAGAGCTCAATTATGATTTCAAACTTGCCGGTAAGAAGAGGCTTTTTGACATTAGCTCACTTGATGAATGGAGAGCCCAGGCTTATGAGAATGCCAAACTGTTTAAAGAAAAAGTTAAAAGATGGCATGACAAAAGGATACAAAAATGTGAGTTTAATGTAGGTGATTATGTATTGTTATACAACTCCCGTTTAAGATTTTTTGCAGGCAAACTCCTCTCTAAATGGGAAGGTCCTTACGTCATTGAGGAGGTCTATCGTTCCGGTGCCATAAAAATCAACAACTTCGAAGGCACAAATCCGAGGGTGGTGAACGGTCAAAGAATCAAACATTATATCTCAGGTAATACCATAAATGTTGAAACTAATGTTATTGAAACCGTAACCCTGGAGGAATACATAAGGGACACTTTCCAGAACGTTTCAGACTCTGAAAAGGAATAGGTATGTGGTACGGTAAGTAAACCGACTCCAAAACAGTTCTAATGGCAAGTTTTCTCCATTTTGGAATATTTAAGAAAATAGGAAAATAAGAAGTAGTCCGAAAAGGACATGAGGCTTCCATGAGGGTGGAGGGCGCGCCCTACCCCCTGGGCGCGCCCCTGCCTCGTGGGAACCTCGTGTGCCCTCCGGACTCCGTTTTCTTGCATGAACTTCTTTTGGTCGGTAAAAATTCATTATATAATCTCCCGAAGGTTTTGACTACCATACCATGCAAACATCCTTTGTTTTTGTTTCAAGCTATTTCTGCTGCAGATATAGAGCAAGATGTCTTCTTAAGGGTCAGTCGGGGAGAGTCGGGTGTCTCACCCGACACCGGGGCCAAGAGCAAACAGCAATGCTTACCACTTTGGGCCATCAACTGAGGAAGATATGGAGGCTGACTTGAAAAGGATTGATGCCATGGAGGAGGATGAAGAAGTTACTTCTCGTTTCCAGGCTGGATTCACAATGGGGGAACTACATAGCTCAGCTATTCCAAACTCGGCCATCCCTTCCAATGTTAGATTTCTTTCTTATGAAAATATGAAAAAGAGTGTTACTTGTTCTCCCGCAGGTATGCAACATCCTTGGGTGAAAGGAGCTTTAGCTGTCACGGGCACGCTCCGTAAGGAAATAATGGACCTCGAGCAACAAGTTAATAAGCTCGAGGAAGAGAATCGCATCTTGAGGGGCATCATCGCCAAGAATATCACATCACCACTCCCAAAGAAGGAGACATAAACACATGGGTATGGGCACTCCCCTTGGCAACTGCCAAGCTTGGGGGAGTGCCCCGGTATCGTATCACCATCACTTTTATATTTATCATTTTTCTTAGTTCGATCCTTTTGGTAATATCTTGATCTAGTACAATAAAGTTTTAGTATGATCTAGTTTTAGGTTTTTCTTTGTGATCCTTCTATGTAATCGAGTCCGTGAGCTATATATAATAAAGATTAGTGTTGAGTCAAGGGCTTGGTTATCTTGCTATGATCTTGAGGGAATAAAAGAAAATATAAAAAGAAATAAAGAGAACATATGGATCTTATGGAGAGTAATGACTTCACATATAAAGAGTATGATGAATAAAAGTTATTGAGAGTTCAGAAACATAGTTTTAGTCATCGTTGCAATTAATAGTAAGTAATAAAGAAAGAGAGGTTTTCACATATAAATACACTATCTTGGACATTTTTTATGATTGTGAACACTCATTAAATATGACATGCAAAAGAGTTGACGTTGGACAAGGAAGATAACATAATGGGTTATGCTTTCCTACATCTAAAATAAATTATATTGTCATGGATCATCCAACATGTTGAGCTTGCCTTTCCCTCTCATGGTAGCCAAATTCTATGCAACAAGTAGAGATACTACTTGTGCTTCCAAATATCCTTAAACCTAGTTTTGCCATGAGAGTCCACCATATCTACCTATGGATTGAGTAAGATCCTTCAAGTAAGTTGTCATCGTTGCAAGCAATAAAAATTGCTCTCTAAATATGTATGATTTATTAGTGTGGAGAAAATAAGCTTTATACGATCTTGTGATGTGGAAGAAATAAAAGCGACGGACTGCATAATAAAGGTCCATATCACAAGTGGCAATATAAAGTGACGTTCTTTCGCATTAAGATTTTGTGCATCCAACCATAAAAGCACATGACAACCTCTGCTTCCCTCTGTGAAGGGCCTATCTTTTATTCTTGTCTTATACTTCATGCAAGAGTCACGGTGATCTTCACCTTTCCTTTTTACATTTATCCTTTGGCAAGCACAATGTGTTGGAAAGATCCTGATATATATATATATATATAGCTAATTGGATGTGAGTTTTCATGAACTATTATTGTTGACATTACCCTTGAGGTAAAAAGTTGGGAGGCAAAACTATAAGCCCCTATCTTTCTCTGTGTTCGGCTAAAGCTTCATACCCATAAATATTGTGTGAGTGCTAGCAATTGTGAAAGACTAAATGATAGTTGAGTATGTGGACTTGCTGAAAAGCTCTTATATTGACTCTTTCCGATGTTATGATAAATTGCAATTGCTTCAATGACTGAGATTATAGTTTGTTAGTTTTCAATGAAGTTTATGATTCATACTTGAAATTGTGATTGAATTCTTACTTTATCATAAGAGACCATATGACAATATATGTATATGTTGTTGTTCTAAGAATGATCATGATGCCCTCATGCCCGTATTTTATTTTTATCGACACCTCTATCGATAAACATGTGGACGTATTTTTTTGATTTTGGCTTTCGCTTGAGGACAAGCGAGGTCTAAGCTTGGGGAGTTGATACGTCCATTTTGCATCATGCTTTTATATCGATATTTATTGCATTATGGGCTGTTATTACACATTATGTATGCCTATTCTCTCTTATTTTACAAGGTTTACATGAAGAGGGAGAATGCCGGCAGCTGGAATTCTGGGCTAGAAAAGGAGCAAATATTAGAGACCTATTCTGCACATCTCCAAAACTCCTGAAACTTCACGGGAGCGCGTTTCAAAATATATATAAAATATTGGGCGAAAGAAGTACCAGAGGGGGGCCACCTGAAGGAAATATGCCCTAGAGGCAATAATAAAGTTATTATTTATTTCCTTCTTTCATGATAAATGATTATTATTCAAGCTAGAATTGTATTAACCGGAAACATAATACATGTTTGAATACATAGACAAACAGAGTGTCACTAGTATGCCTCTACTTGACTAGCTCGTTGACTCAAAGATGGTTACGTTTCCTAGCCATAGACATGAGTTGTCATTTGATTAACAGAATCACATTATTAGAGAATGATGTGATTGACCCATTCCGTTAGCTTAGCACTTGATCATTTAGTATGTTGCTATTGCTTTCTTCATGACTTATACATGTTCCTATGACTATGAGATTATGCAACTCTCGTTTACCGGAGGAACACTTTGTGTGCTACCAAACGTCACAATGTAACTGGGTGATTATAAAGGTGCTCTACAGGTGTCTCTAAAGGTACTTGTTGAGTTGGCGTATTTCGAGATTAGGATTTGTCACTCTGATTGTCGGACAGGTATCTCTGGGCCCACTCGGTAATACACATCACTATAAGCCTTGCAAGCATTGTAACTAATGAGTTAGTTGCGGGATGATGTATTACGGAACGAGTAAAGAGAATTGCCGGTAACGAGATTGAACTAGGTATTGAGATACCGACGATCGAATCTCGGGCAAGTAACATACCAATGACAAAGGGAACAACGTATGTTGTTATGCGGTTTGACCGATAAAGATCTTCATAGAATATGTAGGAGCCAATATGAGCATCCAGGTTCCGCTATTGGTTATTGACCGAAGATGTGTATCGGTCATGTCTACATAGTTCTCGAACCCGTAGGGTCCGCACGCTTAACATTTGGTGATGATTTTTATTATGAGTTATGTGATTTGATGTACCGAAGGTAGTTCGGAGTCCCGGATGAGATCGGGGACATGACGAGGAGTCTCGACATGGTCGAGACGTAAAGATCGATATATTAGACGACTATATTCAGACATCGGAAAGGTTCTGACTGATTCGGGTATTTTTCGGAGTATCGGAGAGTTACGGGAATACGTATTGGGCCTTAATGGGCCATACGGGAAAGAAGAGAAAGGCCTCAAAAGGTAGCCGCACCCGTCCCAATGGTCTGGTCCGACTTGGACTAGGGAGGGGGCGCCCCCTTCCTTCATTCTCCTTTTCCCTTCCCTTTTTCCTATTCCATGTGGGAGGAGGAATCCTACTAGAACTAGGGAGTCCTAGTAGGACTCCACACTTCTGGCGCGCCCTAGGGGCTGGCCGGCCTCCCCTCCTCCATCCTTTATATATGGGGGCAGGGGGCACCTCTAGACGCACAAGTTGATTTGTTGATCTCTCCCAGCCGTGTGCGGTGCCCCCCTCCATCATATTTCACCTTGATGATATCGTAGTGGTGATTAGGCGAAGCCCTGTGTCGGTAGCAACATCATCACCGTCATCACACCGTCGTGCTGATGGAACTCTCCCTTGAAGCTCTGCTAGATCGGAGTTCGCGGGACGTCATCGAGCTAAACGTGTGCTGAACTCGGAGGTGCCGTACATTCGGTACTTGGATCGGCCGAATCATGAAGACGTACGACTACATCAACCGCGATGTCATAATGCTTCCGCTTAACGGTCTACGAGGGTATGTGGACGACACTCTCCCCTCTTGTTGCTATGCATCACCATGATCCTGCGTGTGCGTAAAATTACTACGTTCCCCAACAGTGGCATCAGAGCCAGGTTTTATGCGTAGATGTTATATGCATGAGTAGAACACAAGTGAGTTGTGGGCGATACAAGTCATACTGCTTACCAGCATGTCACACTTTGATTCAGCGGTATTGTTGGATGAAGTGGCCCGGACCAACATTACGCGTACGCTTACGCGAGACTAGTTCTACCGATGTGCTTTGCACATAGGTGGCTGGCGGGTGTCAGTTTCTCCAACTTTAGTTGAACCGAGTGTGGCTACGCCTGGTCCTTGAGAAGGTTAAAACAGCACCAACTTGATGAACTATCGTTGTGGTTTTGATGCGTAGGTAAGAACGGTTCTTGCTCAGCCCGTAGGAGCCACGTAAAACTTGCAAGAACAAAGTAGAGGACGTCTAACTTGTTTTTGCAGGGCATGTTGTGATATGATATGGTCAAGACATGATGCTATATTTATTGTATGAGATGATCATGTTTTGTAACAGAGTTATCGGCCACCGGCAGGAGCCATATGGTTGTTGTTTTATTGTATGCAATGCAATCGCCCTATAATTGCTTTACTTTATCACTAAGCGTTAGCGATAGTTGAGGGAGTCCTGAATTAGGGGGTCTCCGGACAGCCGGACTATATCCTTTGGTCGGACTATTGGACTATGAAGATACAAGATTGAAGACTTCGTCCCGTGTCCGGATGGGACTTTCCTTGGCGTAAAAGGCAAGCTTGGCAATACGGATATGTAGATCTCCTCCCTTGTAACTGACTCTGTGTAACCCTAGCCCCCTCTGGTGTCTATATAAACCGGAGGGTTTAGTCCATAGGAAAACAGACAATCATACCATAGGCTAGCTTCTAGGGTTTAGCCTCTACGATCTCGTGGTAGATCAACTCTTGTAATACTCATATCATCAAGAACAATCAAGCAGGACGTAGGGTATTACCTCCATCAAGAGGGCCCGAACCTGGGTAAACATCGTGTCCCCTGCCTCATGTTACCATTCGCCTTAGACGCACAGTTCGGGACCCCCTACCCGAGATCCGCCGGTTTTGACACCGACATTGGTGCTTTCATTGAGAGTTCCACTATGTCGTCACCATAAGGCTCGATGGCCCCTTCGATCATCGGTAACAATGCGGTCCAGGGTGAGGTTTTCCTCCCCGGACAGATCTTCGTATTCGGCGGCTTCGCATTGCGGGCCAATTCGCTTGGCCATATGGAGCAGATCGAGAGCTACGCCCCTGGCCATCAGGTCAGGTTCGGAAACTTAAACTACACTGCCGACATCCGCAGAGACTTGATCTTCGACGTATTCGAGCCCATGTCAGGTGTGCCGCATAGTCACGACGAGCATGATGTAACTAAGCCATCGGATAATATTCGGGAGATCGCATCTACAACTACTCCGGCCGTCAGTCCAGAGCAAATCGCGCCATCCGAGAGCGGAGGGATAGACCCCGCCATGGAGGCCGCACTCTCAGTGGTGATAGAGCCGGATACTGACTTCACCCCTTACGAGAGCCGTGTCGCCGCCCCACTGGATTTATCTCTAGCCACGGACTCCGAGCTGCTTGCCTCCATGCCCATCAAATCCGACTGGGCGCCGATCATGGAGTTCACCTCCGCGGATATCTTTCAGCACTCGCCTTTCGGCGATGTGCTAAATTCATTAAGGTCTCTCTCCTTGTTAGGAGAACCTTGGTCGAACTATGTCCGGCTAGAATGGGATGCGGACGACGAAGAAATTCGCTGCCCACCCACCACCCACTTAGTAGCCGCTGTCGACGATTTAACTGACATGCTCGACTTCGACTCCGAAGACATCAACGGTATGGACAACGATGCAGGAGAAGAATAGGAACCACCGCCCACAGGGCGCTGGACCGCCACCTCATCATATGATATATACATGGTGGACACCCCCAAAGAAGGCAATGGCGACGAGACAGCGGAGGATGACCCCTCCAAGAAGCAACCCAAGCGTCGACATCAGCAGCGCCGCTCTAAGTCCTGCCACAGCAAAAGTAGCGATACCGGCACAGGAGATAATAACACTCCAGATAGTGCCGAAGACAACCACAATCCCCTCCAGCACGATGTAGAGCGGGAGGATGAACAAGCTAGCCCTCCAGAGCAGGAGGCGGATGGAGAACCGGAGGAGGACAATTACATGCCTCTCTCCGAAGACGAGGTGAGCCTCGGCGACGAAGAATTTATCGTGCCTGAGGATCCCGTCGAGCAAGAGCGCTTCAAACGCCAGCTTATGGCCACGGCAAATATCCTGAAGAAAAAGCAACAATGGCTTCAAGTTGATCAAGACTTGCTAGCAGACAGATGGACCGAAGTCCTTCCGGATGAGAAATAGCCCGGCACAGAGGCGCCGCACACCCCCTATGCTTCACTGATGAAGTTATGGATCACGAATTCCTGGAGGGTTTTAAACCCGTAAATATCGAATCGTATGATGGTACAACAGATCCCGTTGTATGGATTGAGGATTTCCTCCTTCACATCCGCATGGCTCGCGGCGATGATCTACATGCCATCAAGTACCTCCCACTAAAACTCAAAGGACCAGCTCGGCATTGGCTGAATAGCTTGCCAGCAGACTCCGTCAGCAGTTGGGAGGATTGGGAAGACGCATTCCTTGACAACTTCCAGGGCACTTATGTGCGACCACCGGATGTTGATGACTTGAGACATATAACTCAGCAGCCAGGGGAATCGGCCAGGCAATTCTGAACACGGCTCCTAACTAAGAAAAACCAAATTGTCGATTGTCCGGATGCAGAGGCCTTAGCGGCATTCAAGCATAACATCCGTGATGAGTGGCTTGCCCGGCACCTCGGCCAAGAGAAGCCGAAGTCTATGGCAGCCCTCACGACACTCATGACCCGCTTTTGCGCGGGCGAGGATAACTGGCTGGCTCGTGGCAACAACACATCACAGAATCTGGGCACTTCGGATACCAAAGATGCCAACAGCAGAACACGTCGTAACAGACCAAAGCGCCGCAACAACGGTGATAACACCGATGACACGGGAGTCAATGCTGGATTCAGAGGCTCTAGATCCGGTCAGTGGAAAAAGCCATTCAAAAGAAGTTCTCCGGCTCCTTCCAGTTTGGATCGCATACTGGATCGCTCGTGCAAATCCACGGCACCCCCGACAAGCCAGCCAATCACACCAATAGAGAATGTTGGGTGTTCAAGCAGGCCGACAAGTTAAATGCCAAAAACAAGGACAAGGGGCTGCATATCGATGATGAGGAGGAGCCCCGGCCGCCGAACACGGGAGGACAGAAGGGATTCCCCCACAAGTGAAGATGGTTAACATGATATACGCAACCCACATTCCCAAGAGGGAACGGAAGCATGCACTAAGGGACATCTATGTGATGGAGCCCGTCGCCCCAAAGTTCAACCCATAGTCCGCTTGTCCGGTCACCTTTGATCGCAGGGACCACCCCACTAGTATCCGTCATGGCGGATCCGCTGCACTGGTCCTAGACCCCATCATCGACGGATTTCACCTCACTCAAGTCCTTATGGATGGCGGCAGCAGCCTGAACCTGCTCTATCAAGATACAGTGCGAAAAATGGGTACAGATCCCTCGAGGATCAAACCCACCAAAACCACCTTTAAGGCCGTAATCCCAGGTGTAGAGGCCCATTGCACGGGCTCAATCACACTGGAAGTGGTCTTCGGATCTCCAGACAACTTCCGAAGTGAGGAGTTAATCTTCGATATCGTCCTGTTTCGCAGTGGCTATCATGCACTGCTTGGGCGAACCACATTCGCAAAATTCAATGCGGTACCGCATTACGCATACCTCAAGCTCAAGATACCAGGACCTAGGGGGTCATAACAGTGAATGGAAACACAGAACGCTCGCTCCGCACGGAGGAGCACACTACGGCCCTCGGAGCAGAAGCACAAAGCAGTCTTTTAAGGCAAACCACTAATTCGACGATACAGCCCCCAGACACCTTCAAGCGAGTCCGGAGTAAACTGCAACAGGATCGCCGGGCATGTTCAGAGCTCGCCTAGCAATTCGGCCCCCGTCCCAGTCCCAATCAAGCGACAAAATCCGTGCCGCGCGTACATAATTACGCACTAAAAATACCGTGGACATAGGCGGGGGCACGATCAGGGAACATCCCGCAATGCAGCTTAACCACCCTAGGGGCTGTATACCTTTATCATTCCTTCTCTTTCAGGACCTAACTCTCTGGAAGCACTTTCCGGCAGTACAATTGCCGGACACCTTACGGGAAGGAAAAACCAAGGAGGTAAGAAGCTAAGACGTACACGGGAACCCTCAGGTGTTCTCTAATAATAATCGATATACCCGCTTTCTACTTTCCATACGCAGCTTGCCCTTGGATAGGACACGCCAAACAGTCCTACTTTCTGCTTATTGCACTACTTGTATCAGTACGCTTTGATGTATTATTTAAATAACAATGCATAGCATTAGTCTATTATTGCATTATTCATCCCCTTTTTCTTATATGTTCATTTACGACAATCTACACCCGTACATTCGGGTACAGTCAGTAAGACAGGGGCTTCCGTTTACCCCATAATACGGCGCGAGAAGTCCGAACACTTTTGACAGTGCGGCACCCCGAACTTATAGCATTATATGCATCAGCTCCAAATCATGTCTTGGGTCAATAGTTGGGTTTGTCTGGCTCCCATGCTTTGGCACCTTACGTTCCGCTATATCGGCTAAGGTAGCGGTGGGAGAACTACTGCGATTGTGTCCCTGTTCTTCCGGACGAGCACCTCAGTAGAGAAAGCCGAAAACTGACTGTCATGATAAGGCGGGAGACTAGTCGCTATTCGAGAGGTCTCTAGTCCTTAAAGACTTTTTCCGCTTCAGGCGAGGAGTCGGCCTTTCCCGACTTAGGCGTGTATAGCGCCCCAAATTCGGCCTTCCGAATACTAGGGGCTTCGCCAAAATTTAAAATTGTAGACTTCTATGGGTAAGTGAGAGTGATAAAGCCTTATAGTCCGATTGCCTGGTTTGTTGCGCTGAACACCTCCCTGGAAGGACCCAAAATTGGGGTAAAGAATGCTCAGGTTTATCCCGAACACCCCAATACTAGCTACATGGGGGCTGAAGCCGACGACTAGCCAACTCTCAGATTTTATAAACGGCCGCACAGAAGGTAATATTTTAAATTAAAAAAGCGTCGCATGGCACAAATGAACTCGTTTCATATTATAGGATCAAATGAGCATGTTCATTCAAAAATTACATCCCTGGCACATTCATCCGCCACAAGGCGGGAACCCTTCAGGACACTCTCATAATACATTTCAGGGCAGCGATGCTCCTTGCCCTCCGGCGGCCCCTCCTTCACCAGCTTCACGGCGTCCAGCTTCGCCCAATGCACCTTCGCCTGGGCAAAAGCCCTGCGCGCACCCTCGATGCAGACGGACCGCTTTATAACTTCAAGCCGTGGGCAGGCATCCACAAGTTGCCTCACCAGACCGAAGTAGCTGCCGGGCAGGGGCTCGCCAGGCCACATCCGGACTATAAGGCCCCTCATGGCCTGTTCGGCCGCCTTGTGAAGCTCGACCAATTGCTTCAGCTGGTCGCTCAAGGGCATTGGGTGTTCGGTCCCAGTATACTGAGACCAGAACAACTTTTCCGTCGAGCTCCCCTCCTGAGCTCGGTAAAACTCCGCGGCATCCAGTACACTGCGGGGAAGATCTGTGAACGCCCCTGGAGAGCTCCGAACTCGAGTAAGTAAAAGGAAAGTTTCCTCCACATGCTTACTTTGCATAATGAATGCCTTACCCGCTGCTATCTTCTTCACCGCATCAATCTCCCGGAGGGCCTTGTGGGCTTCAGCCTTGGCGCTCCGGGCGCTTTCAAGCGCCTGCGCAAGCTCGGACTCTCGCGTCTTGGATTCAAGCTCCAAGGACTCATGCTTTTTGGCGAGAGCCTCGAGCTCTTGCTGCACCTCGCCTACTCGGGCTTCTTGCTTTTCCCGCTCAAGGCGCTCCTTGGCTGCTTTGTCTTCGGCCTCGGACAATGCCTTCTTCAGGGTCGCCACTTTGGCCGTGGCCCCTGGAAAATCCATGATGATCCTATTACTTCACACCCGAACTTATTTTTAAATATACAGACAAAGGTATTGCTTACCTTTTCTCTCCTCGAGCTGCCTCTTGGTAAGGCCGATCTCATCCTCGGACCGCTCTAGGTCCTGCTTCAGTGCAGAGACCTCCGCAGTATGTGCGGTAGCGGCCAGTAGTGAAGCCTGCACATACACATAGACATATTCTGATTAGACTCCTGAGTTTTCATTTGATCCTCTATTCGGCCTTTCTTCGCGAACGCCAAACAGAGCATCGGGGGCTACTGTCTATGCGGTAATATTTTTCCTATATTTTCATTGCTTACCTCAAAGCCTGTTAGGAGGCTGGCACAAGCTTCGGTCAGTCCGTTTTTGGCGGACTGAACTTTCTGGATCACCGCACTCATGATAGTATAGTGCTCCTCGTTGATGGAAGCGCCGCGAAGCACCTCCAGCAAGTTGTCCGGTGCCTCTGGGTGGACAGAGGCTGATACGTCTCCAACGTATCTATAATTTTTGATTGCTCCATGCTATATTATCTACTGCTTTGGACATTATTGGGCTTTATTATCCACTTTTATATTATTTTTGGGACTAACCTATTAACCGGAGGCCCAGCCTAGAATTGTTGTTTTTTGCCTGTTTTAGGGTTTCGAAGAAAAGGAATACCAAACGGAGTCCAAACAGAATGAAACCTTCGGGAATGTGATTTTTAGGAAGATTATGATCCGGGAGACTTGGACCCTACGTCAAGAAAATAAACAGGAGGCCACGAGGTAGGGGGTCTGCCCTCCACCTTCGTGGGCCCCCTGTTGCTCCACCGACGTACTCCTTCCTCCTATATATACCTATGTACCCCCAAACGATCAGATACAGAGCCAAAACCCTAATTCCACCGCCATAACTTTCTGTATCCACGAGATCCCATCTTGGGGCCTGTTCCGGAGCTCCGCCGGAGGGGGCATCGATCACGAAGGGCTTCTACATCAACACCATAGCCTCTCCGATGAACTGTGAGTAGTTTACTTCAGACCTACGGGTCCATAGTTATTAGCTAGATGGCCTCTTCTCTCTTTTTGGATCTCAATACAATGTTCTCCCCCTCTCTTGTGGAGATCTATTCGATGTAATCTTCTTTTTCTGGTGTGTTTGTTGAGACCGATGAATTGTGGGTTTATGATCAAGTCTATCTATGAATAATATTTGAATCTTCTCTGAATTCTTTTATGTATGATTGGTTATCTTTGCAAGTCTCTTTGAATTATCAGTTTGGTTTGGCCTACTAGATTGATCTTTCTTGCAATGGGAGAAGTGCTTAGCTTTGGGTTCAATCTTGCGGTGTCCTTTCCCAGTGACAGTAGGGGCAGCAAGGCACGTATTGTATTGTTGCCATCGAGGATAACAAGATGGGGTTTTATTCATATTGCATGAGTTTATCCCTCTACATCATGTCATCTTGCTTAAGGCGTTACTCTGTTTTTAACTTAATACTCTAGATGCATGCTGGATAGCGGTCGATGAGTGGAGTAATAGTAGTAGATGCAGGCAAGAGTCGGTCTACTTGTCTCGGACGTGATGCCTATATACATGATCATACCTAGATATTCTCATAACTATGCTCAATTTTGTCAATTTCTCAACAGTAATTTGTTCACCCACCGTAGAATACTTATGCTCTCGAGAGAAGCCACTAGTGAAACCTATGGCCCCCGGGTCTATCTTTATCATATTAATCTCCTACTACTTAGTTATTTCCTTTGTTATTTACTTTGCCTTTATTTTAGTTTGAATCTTTATCATAAAAATACCAAAAATATTATCTTATCATATCTATCATATCTCACTCTCGTAAGTGGCCTTATAGGGATTAACAACCCCTATTTGTGTTGGTTGCGAGGATTTATTTGTTTTGTGCAGGTACGAGGGACTTACACGTAGCCTCCTACTTGATTGATACCTTGGTTCTCAAAAACTGAGGGAAATACTTACGCTACTTTGCTACATCATCCCTTCCTCCTCGGGGACAACCAACGCAGTGCTCAAGAGGTAGCAAGAAGGATTTCTGGCGCCATTGCCGGGGAGGTCTACGCAAAAGTCAACATACCAAGTACCCATCGCATACCCTTATCTCCCGCATTACATTATTTGCCATTTGCCTCTCGTTTTCCTCTCCCCCACTTCACCCTTGCCGTTTTATTTTCCCTCTCTCTATCCTCCCTCTCTTTCTCCATTTGCCTCTTTTTGCCCACTTGCTTTTTGTTTGCTTGTGTGTTAGTTTGTTTGCTTGTCGTTATGGCTAGTCCCTTTTCTTCTCTATTGTCTCTCGAGAATGAAATTCTAAATTTTAAGCAAAGGGAGGGAGAAAATCTAAAAGATGCTTGGTATAGAATTTGCAATTCTCAAAATAGATCTAATAGGAAGCAATCTACTTCCGTTCTCCTTCAATTTTTATGTAGGCATTACTCATTGGCACCATTATGTTCTTGATACTATTGCCGGAGGGAACTTTTTGGGTAGCCATACTTTTGATTCTTATAATGCTATGTAAGATTTATTTGGCTCACCCCCTCTCTTGTTTAATGGAACTATATTGACTTTGGAGCATGTAATGCAAAGGCTTGAAATTATTGAAAATAAGGTTGCTACCATAGAGTTAATTGAAAATTTGGATAAAAAGATCCACAGCCGAATCTCTCAATATGGATCTAAAGTAGGCATTACTTTGAAAGATATTAAAGAAAAGGAACCCATAGTTAATGAGAAAATAAATCATGATTCTGTGAGGATCAATAAACTTGAGAATATTATTACCAACTTGGGAACCGCTTTTTCTTCCGTAAAGAATACTCCAAGTCCTTCCACTAAAGTTGCCAAGTTTATGTATGTTCCTAAAAATAAGGGTGAATCCTCTAGTAAGGATGTGGATCTCAAATCTATAAGTATTCATCCCAATCTTTTTGCTATCATTAAGGAACCATTTGTTACGAATGAATTTTTTGATCTTGTGCCTAAAAGTTTGATAATTAATAAAAAGAAAGAAATTCCTAAAGATGGTAGATGCCTCATTGAAGAATTTCCCACCAAAGATGGCAATACCTAGATCTATTCTTGCTTGTTATGCCTAGCTAGGGGCGTTAAACGATAGCGCTTGTTGGGAGGCAACCCGATTTTATTTTTATTCCTTGCTTTATGCTCCTGTCTAGTAATAAACAATTTATCTAGCCTCTGTTTTGGTTGTGTTTTTGTGTTTAATTAGTGTTTGTGCCAAGTAGAACCGTTGGGAAGACATGGGGAAAGTCTTGTTGAACTTGCTGTAAAAAACAGAAACTTTAGCGCTCATGAGAACTACTGCCATTTTTATTTGGAAAGTGATAGTTAGTTAATTCTTTTTGACTATGATTATTAATAATAGATAAATTCCTCACATCCAGCAATTTATTTTAGAATTTTTGAAGTTCCAAATCTTGCGCTAGCTACAGATTATTACAGACTGTTCTGTTTTTGACAGATTCTGTTTTTCGTGTGTTGTTTGCTTATTTTGATGAATCTATGGCTAGTAAAATATTTTATAAACCATAGAGAAGTTGGAATACAGTAAGTATAACACCAATATAAATAAAGAATGAGTTCATTACAGTACCTTGAAGTTGTCTTTTATTTTCTTTCGCTAACGGAGCTCACGAGATTTTCTACTTTAAGTTTTGTGTTGTGAAGTTTTCAAGTTTTGGGTAAAGATTTGATGGATTATGGAACAAGGAATGGCAAGAGACTAAGCTTGGGGATGCCCATGGCACCACCAAGATAATCTGAGGACACCTAAAAGACAAAGCTTGGGGATGCCCCGGAAGGCATCCCCTCTTTCGTATACTTCTATCGGTAACTTTACTTGGAGCTATATTTTTATTCGCCACATGATATGTGTTTTGCTTGGAGCGTCTTGTATTATTTGATTCTTTATTTCTTAGTTTACCACAATCATCCTTTCTGTACACACCTTTTGAGAGAGCCATATATGATTTGGAATTTGTTAGAATACTCTATGTGCTTCGCTTATATCTTTTGAGTTATATAATTTTGCTCTAGTACTTCACTTATATCTTTCAGAGCACGGTGGTGGATTCATTTTATAGAAACTATTGATCTCTCATGCTTCACTTAGATTATTTTGAGAGTATTAAATAGAATGGTAATTTGCTTAAAATCCTAATATGCTTGGTATACAAGATTAGTAATTAAACTTTCTTATGAGTGTGTTGAATACTATGATAAGTTTGATACTTGATAATTGTTTTGAGATATGGAGATGGTGATATTAAAGTCATGCTAGTTGAGTAGTTGTGAATTTGAGAAATACTTGTGTTGAAGTTTGTGATTCCCATAACATGCACGTATGGTGAACCGTTATGTGATGAAGTCGGAGCATGATTTATTTTTTGATTGTCTTCCTTATGAGTGGCGGTCGGGGACGAGCGATGGTCCTTTCCTACCAATCTATACCCCTAGGAGCATGCGCGTAATACTTTGCTTTGATAACTTGTAGATTTTTGCAATAAGTATATGAGTTCTTTATGACTAATGTTGAGTCCATGGATTATACGCACTCTCACCCTTCCACCTTTGCTAGCCTTTCTAATACCGTGCACCTTTCGCCGGTATTATACACCCACCATATACCTTCCTCAAAACAGCCACCATACCTACCTATTATGGCATTTCCATAGCCATTCCGAGATATATTTCCATGCAACTTTCCACCGTTCCGTTTATTATGACACACTTCATCATTGTCATATTACTTAGCATGATCATGTAGTCGACATCGTATTTGTGGCAAATCCACCATTCATAATTCTTTCATACATGTCACTCATGAGTCATTGCATATCCCGGTACACCGCCAGAGGCATTCATATAGAGTCATACTTTGTTCTAAGTATCGATTTGTAATTGTTGAGTTGTAAGAAAAATAAAAGTGTGATGATCATCATTATTAGAGCATTGTCCCAGCGATGAAAGGATGATGGAGACTATGATTCCCCCACAAGTCGGCATAAGACTCCGGACGAAAAAAAAAAGAGGCCATAAAAAAAGAGAAAAAGCCCAAATAAAAAAATGAAAAATGAGAGAAAAAGAGAGAAGGGACAATATTACTATCCTTTTACGACACTTGTGCTTCAAAGTAGCACCATGATATTCATAGTACAGAGTTTCTCATGTTATCACTTTCATATACTAGTGGGAATCTTTCATTATAGAACTTGGCTTGTATATTCCAATGATGGGCTTCCTCAAATTGCCCTAGGTCTTCATGAGAAAGCAAGTTGGATGCACACCCACTTAGTTTCTTTTTGAGCTTTCATATACTTATAGCTCTAGTGCATCCGTTGCATGGGAATCTCTACTCACTCACATTGATATCTATTGATGGGCATCTCCATAGCCCGTTGATACGCCTAGTTGATGTGAGACTATCTTCTCCCTTTTTGTCTTCTCCACAACCACCGTTCTATTCCACCTATAGTGCTATATCCATGGCTCACGCTCATGTATTGCGTGAAGATTGAAAAAGTTTTGAGAATGTCAAAAGTATGAAACAATTGCTTGGCTTGTCATCGGGGTTGTGCATGATTTAAATATTTTGTGTGGTGAAGATGGAGCATAGCCAGACTATATGGTTTTGTAGGGATAAATTTCTTTGGCCATGTTATTTTGAGAAGACATAATTGCTTTGATAGTATTCTTGAAGTATTATTATTTTTATGTCAATATGAACTTTTGTCTTGAATCTTTCGGATCTGAATATTAATACCACAATTAAGAAGAATTACATTAAAACTATGCCAAGTAGCACTCCGCATCAAAAATTCTATTTTTATCATTTACCTACTCGAGGACGAGCAGGAATTAAGCTTGGGGATGCTTGATACATCTCCAACGTATCTATAATTTTTGATTGCTCCATGCTATATTATCTACTATTTTGGACATTATTGGGCTTTATTATCCACTTTTATATTATTTTTGGGACTAACCTATTAACCGGAGGCCCAGCCCAGAATTGATGTTTTTTGCCTGTTTTAGGGTTTCGAAGAAAAGGAATACCAAACAGAGTCCAAACAGAATGAAACCTTCGGGAACGTGATTTTTAGGAAGATTATGATCCGGGAGACTTGGACCCTACGTCAAGAAAAGAAACAGGAGGCCACGAGGTAGGGGGCGTGCCCACCCCCACCAGGCGCGCCCTCCACCCTCGTGGGCCCCCTGTTGCTCCATCGACGTACTCATTCCTCCTATATATACCTACGTACCCCCAAACGATCAGATACGGAGCCAAAACCCTATTTCCACTGCCATAACTTTCTGTATCCACGAGATCCCATCTTGGGGCCTATTCCGGAGCTCCGCCGGAGGGGGCATCGATCACGGAGAGCTTCTACATCAACACCATAGCCTCTCTGATGAAGTGTGAGTAGTTTACTTTAGACCTACGGGTCCATAGTTATTACCTAGATGGCTTCTTCTCTCTTTTTGGATCTCAATACAATGTTCTCCTCCTCTCTTGTGGACATCAATTCGATGTAATCTTCTTTTTGCGGTGTGTTTGTTGAGACCGATGAATTGTGGGTTTATGATCAAGTCTATCTATGAATAATATTTGAATCTTCTCTGAATTCGCTTATGTATGATTGGTTATCTTTGCAAGTCTCTTCGAATTATCAGTTTGGTTTGGCCTACTAGATTGATCTTTCTTGCAATGGGAGAAGTGCTTAGCTTTGGGTTCAATCTTGTGGTGTCCTTTCCCAGTGACAGTAGGGGCAGCAAGGCACGTATTGTATTGTTACCATCGAGGATAACAAGATGGGGTTTTATTCATATTGCATGAGTCTATCCCTCTACATCATGTCACCTTGCTTAAGGCGTTACTCTGTTTTTAACTTAATACTCTAGATGCATGTTGGATAGCAGTCGATGAGTGGAGTAATAGTTGTAGATGCAGGCAGGAGTTGGTCTACTTGTCTCGGATGTGATGCCTATATACATGATCATACCTAGATATTCTCATAACTATGCTCAATTCTGTCAATTGCTCAACAGTAATTTGTTCACCCACCGTAGAATACTTATGCTCTCGAGAGAAGCCACTAGTGATACCTATGGCCCCCGGGTCTATCCTTATCATATTAATCTCCTACTACTTAGTTATTTCCTTTGTTATTTACTTTGCCTTTATTTTACTTTGCATCTTTATCATAAAAATACCAAAAATCATATCTATCATATCTCACTCTTGTAAGTGGCCTCATAGGGATTGACAACCCCTATTTGCGTTGGTTGCGAGGATTTATTTGTTTTGTGCAGGTACGAGGGACTCACGCGTAGCCTCCCACTTGATTGATACCTTGGTTCTCAAAAAATGAGGGAAATACTTACGCTACTTTGCTGCATCATCCCTTCCTCTTTTGGGAAAGCCAACACAGTGCTCAAGAGGTAGCAGAGGCCACCGGCACGGGCGGCTTTCCCCTCTTAACGGGGGGTCGCCTGCTGGAGTCCGGAACCACCGAAGGTTCCGACGCAGTGTTTGGCTGGGGGCCGAACTTGGAGCCCGTGGGAATTTTGCTCCCTTTGTGCCCAGGATTCGGAAGGTCGCCTCGAGGCGCCCCCAGGACTACCTCCCCTTGGCCCGGTGCCTGTTGGGACAACACCTCGACGTTGTCCGTAGGGCAAGGGGTGGAGGCGGTCGGAAGTGAATCGATGTTCATATCCAACGAGTCCAAAGAACCGTCCGACGAAGATACGTCGATACGGGCTCGAGACAGGCTGCATAATCATATTGGGCATAAGTAGAAGCAGTGCAATAAAACATACCATGAATTGCTATGGTATCCGGATACTTACGACTTCGCCAGGGACTTGTCCCTGGGGAACCACTCGTCGTCGCTGTGGGCGGCCATCGTGGAGCAGTCCGGATGGAGGGCCCTTACCTTCTTGGACCCTTCGGCCTCCCCGGTTGGGTCGGCCTTCCTTTTCTTGTCTCCCCCAGCTGGGGGGAGAACTTTCCTCCTCCTCCTCCTCGTTTTCGTGGGAGGAGTGCGCGTCAAAGTCATCGGACGATGAGTCCGATACAACCTTGCGTCGGAGACCCTTTTGGGTCCCCGTGGCCTTCTTCTTGGTCTTCTTCACCAGCACCTCATAAGGCGCCGGAGCCAGCATCTCCGTCAGGAGAGCATCCGCAAGATCTTCAGGCAGGGGGCTGGGCAATCGAGCTACTCCGCTGTCTTTATCCAGTCATGTTAATGACATGGAAGCTTAGATCCCTCACATGATTTAAACCGGGGAAAATAAATACCCTGTGAGATATAAAAACTTACTAGATTGGCACGGTGCTTTGCGCTGAGTCCTCGGTCCTCAGTGAGGGAAGGAGGTACCTCGGCGCCCTTGAACAGCACCCTCCAGACGTCCTCGTGTGTCGTGTCATAGAGCTCTTGCAGCGTTTGGTGCTTGGCCGGGTCAAACTCCCACAAATTGAATGCCCGTCGTTGACACGGGAGAATCCGGCGAAAGAGCATGACCTGGACCACGTTGACGAGCTTTATTTTCTTGCTCATCATGTTCCTGATGCAGGTCTGGAGTCCGATCAGCTCTACCAAAGAGCCCCCAGGACAGGCCCTTCTCTTTCCAGGAGGTGAGCCATGTGGGGATTCCGGATCGAAATTTGGGGGTCGCCACCTAGTTGGTGTCGCGCGGCTCGGTGATGTAGAACCACCCTAATTGCCACCCCTTTATGGTATCCACATAGGTGCCCTCGAGCCAGGTGACCTTAGGCATTTTGCCCACCATGGCACCTCCGCACTCTGCTTGCCGGCCGACCACCACCTTCGGTTTAACATTGAAGGTTTTCAGCCATAGGCCGAAGTGGGGCCTGATGCAGAGGAAGGCCTCGCACACGACGATAAACACCGAGATGTTGAGGATGAAATTGGGGGACAGATCCTGAAAATCCATCCCGTAGTAAAACATGAGCCCACTGACAAACGGGTGGAGGGGAAATCCCAGTCCGCAGACGAAATGGGTAAGAAAAACCACCCTCTCATGGGGTTCGGGCATAGGGATGATCTTCCCCGCATCTGGCAGCCGGTGCGCGATATCCGAGGCCAGATATCCGGCTGCCCGTAACTTTGCGATGTGCTCCTCCATGACGGAGGAGACGATCCACTTACCTCCCGCTCCGGACATGCTTGGAGTGGTTTGAGAAGAGGAACGCGAACTTGGGCGCTAGAGCTCGAGTGCGTAAGAATGGATAAGAGAGGAGGTAGAAGACGTGGGTAAAAGGGGTGAATCATTGTCCCTTTATAAGGGCGGAAGAGGCGATGCGCCTTCCCACTTGCCTGGTAAAATCGCTTATTTCCCAGGCGACCGTAATTGATGGCGCGGTTGGGTTACCCACATCCGTATTGATGAGAATCCCGTAATAAGGGGGACACGATCTCTGCTTTGACAAGACGTGTCAACAAAACCGCCCTACGATATATGCGGTGCTGGTTGAGAAAAATGGTTCGAATAATGACCGGGCCATGACATGATGTCATGCTGTCAAACGTGTTAGCAAATTGGATTTGTGGAAATATTATTCTCTCTACGGTGGTATGTGGAACTTGTTTTGCAGAGCCGGACACTATCCTTCTGTTCAAAATCTTCTATGGAGTATTCGGAGGAGGAACCCGCCTTGCAATGCCGAAGACGATACTGCACGCCGGACTCATCATCATTGAAGCCTGGTTCAGGGGCTACTGAGGGAGTCCTGGATTAGGGGGTCTCCGGACAGCTGGACTATATCCTTTGGCCGGACTGTTGGACTATGAAGACACAAGATTGAAGACTTCGTCCCGTGTCTGGATGGGACTTTCCTTGGCGTAGAAGGCAAGCTTGGCAATACGGATATGTAGATCTCCTCCCTTGTAACCGACTCTGTGTAACCCTAGCCCCCTCCGGTGTCTATATAAACCAGAGGTTTTAGTCCGTAGGAAAACTGACAATCATACCATAGGCTAGCTTCTAGGGTTTAGCCTCTACGATCTCGTGGTAGATCAACTCTTGTAATACTCATATGATTAAGAACAATCAAGCAGGACATAAGGTATTACCTCCATCAAGAGGGCCCGAACCTGGGTAAACATCGTGTCCCCTGCCTCCTGTTACCATCCGCCTTAGACGCACAGTTCGGGACCCCCTACCCGAGATCCGCCGGTTTTGACACCGACAATAGTCATAGAAGCAATAGTTGGCGAGACAACAACAATGCTACGATGGAGATCAAGGTGTTGCGCCGGTGACGATGGTGATCATGACGGTGCTTCGGAGATGGAGATCACAAGCACAAGATGGTGATGGCCATATCATATCACTTATATTGATTGCATGTGATGTTTATTCTTTATGCATCTTATTTTTCTTTGATTGATGGTAGCATTATAAGATGATCTCTCACTAAATTTCAAGATAAAAGTGTTCTCCCTGAGTATGCACCGTTGCCAAAGTTCGTCGTGCCGAGACACCACGTGATGATCGGGTGTGATAAGCTCTACGTTCATCTACAACGGGTGCAAGCCAGTTTTGCACACGCAGAATACTCAGGTTAAACTTGATGAGCCTAGCATATGCAGATATGGCCTCGGAACACTGAGACCGAAAGGTCGAGCGCGAATCATATAGTAGATATGATCAACATAATGATGTTCACCATTGAAAACTACTCCATTTCACGTGATGATTGGTTATGGTTTAGTTGATATGGATCACGTGATCACTTAGATGATTAGAGGGATGTCTATCTAAGTGGGAGTTCTTAAGAAATATGATTAATTGAACGTTAATTTATCATGAACTTAGTCCTGGTAGTATTACCATATCTATGGTGTAGATCAATAGCTCGCATTTAGCTCCCCTGTTTTATTTTTGATATGTTCCTAGAGAAAACTAAGTTGAAAGATGTTACTAGCAATGATGCGGATTGGATCCGTGATCTGAGGATTATCCTCATTACTGCGTAGAAGAATTATGTCCTTGATGCACCGCTAGGTGACAGACCTATTGCAGGAGCAGATGCAGACGTTATGAACGTTTGGCTAGCTCAGTATGATAACTACTTGATAGTTTAGTGCACCATGCTTAATAGCTTAGAATCGGGACTTCAAAGATGTTTTGAACATCATGGATCATATGAGATGTTCCAGGAGTTGTAGTTAATATTTCAAGAAAATACCCGAGTTGAGCGATATGAAGTCTCCAACAAGTTCTATAGCTAAAAGATGGAGGAGAATAGCTCAAGCAGTAAGCATGTGCTCAGATTGTCTGGGTACTACAATCGCTTGAATCAAGTGGGAGTTAATCTTCTCGATAAAATAGTGATTGACAGAATTCTCTAGTCACTATCACCAAGTTAGTAGAACTTCGTGATGAACTATAGTATGCAAGGGATGACGTAAATGATTCCCGAGCTTTTCATAATGATGAAATCGATGAAAGGTAGAAATCAAGAAAGAGCATCAAGTGTTGATGATTAACAAGACCACTAGTTTTAAGAAAAGGGCAAAGGGAAAGAAAGGGAACTTCAAGAAGAACGGCAAGCAAGTTGCTGCTCAAGTGAAGAAGCCCAAGTCTTGACCTAAGCCTGAGACTAAGTGCTTCTACTTCAAAGGGACTGGTCACTGGAAGCAGAAATGCCCTGAATATTTAGTGGACAAGAAGGATGGCAAAGTGAACAAGGGTATATGTGTTATACAGGTTATTGATTACCTTACTAGTATTTATAGTAGCCCCTGGGTATTTGATACTTGTTCGGTTGCTAAAAATTAGTAACTCGAAACAGGAGTTACATAATAAATAGAGACTAGTTAAGGGTGAAGTGACGATGTGTGATGGAATTGGTTCCAAGATTGATATGATCATCATCGCACATTCCCTATACTTTCAGGATTAGTGTTAAACCTAAATAAATGTTATTTGGCGTTTGCGTTGAGCATGAATATGATTTGATCATGTTTATTGCAATGCGGTTATTTATGTAAAATCAGAGAATAATTGTTGTTCTGTTTACATGAATAAAACCTTCGATGGTCATACACCCAATAAAAATAGTTTGTTGGATCTCGATCGTAGTGATACACATATTCATAATATTGATGCCAAAAGATGCAAAGTTGATAATGAAAGTGCAACTTATTTGTGGCACTGCCGTTCAGGTCATATCGGTGTAAAGCGCATGAAGAAAATCCATGTTGATGGGCTTTTGAAATCACTTGATTATTGTGACACCCGGATAATTAAGCTACAGTAACCTCACCCTAATGTGCCTTGTCATCATGTTTTGAAGCCGTTTTTCCACTTAATGAAAACCGAGTCAAATTCAAATGCCAAGTCAAATTATAATTTTATAAACCGTAATTTAAAAATGTTCCTTAGGTAGGAAATATTCACTACATAATTTTCTTACATTAACAAATATTCTTGGGGATGTTTAAAATGCCCATGGATATTAAACAGTGGAGTGATGGCACCTTTTTCGCCCATTTAATTACAATCGTAATTTAAAATGAATCCAATTAGACCCCAAACTTTTTTTGTTATCCGAAGTTATTATGTTAGATTTATATGCCAAGTTTCAACTCAAACAAAAATCGTTTGCTATTTCAACTAAATGCAAAACTGAGTCAGATGTTAAAAGAAAAAGAAAAGGAGAGAAAGTCTCCCGTGCACTTAAACCCATTAGGATAAGTAGCAACCCAGCCCACCTCGGCGCCTCCTTCTTCCTCTGTTCACCAGAGGCCTCATGGACGAGCGCACCGCGTCCATCGCTCGGATCGCCACGCGCTGCCCATCCCGCGGCCCACCCTGGAGGTTAAGAGCATCGCCGTGCACCCCCCCGAAAACCCTAGCCCCATTCCCCACCTTCCTCGCGTCGTTTCCCTCTCCCACGCGCATCGCCCGAAGCTCCCCGCCATGGCCACTGTCGTTCGCACGCTCCCCGTCATCCACGCGCCGTGGGACTGAGTCTTGGAGCCCCGCCGTCGTCTGCTACGTCTTCCTCGCCCACTGGATCAAGCCGGGACCCCTGCATCGCCTACATCAACTCCTTCTTCAAGCTCCGGCCACCGCTCATCGTCCCTTCGATCCGCTGCCGTTCGACCCACTCCGACTACACCAAGTTGCTCCTCGTCACCGATGTGAGCACCACGTGGTTTCCACTCTGTTTTCGCCATCGATCTTGTCGCCTAGCACTCATCCCCGCGAGTTCCAGCTTGGCCGTCCGCCATGGTCGGCGGGCTCATCGTTGTCGTGTCCCCTAGCTCCCTCTGTCGATGCGTGCGTGCTCCAGGAGCTGCGTAGATGCCGCCTAGTCTCTCGGTTCGTCGAATCCGAGCCCATGGGCTCGAGCACAATCCCGTCAAGCGCTGCCGCTATTGCCGCTCTGCCGCTGACGTCGTCGTCGTTCTTGGCCACCGCCGTCCACGCCAGCGCCCTGGACCGATGCACCGCGCAGCCCCGCACCCACCTGCGCATGGACGTGCCCCCGCAGCGCTCGTCGTCGCCTACAGCCGCCCTCTGCTGCTCCCAGGCCGCTTGCGCGCCTGCGGCCTCTGCTAGCGCTACCTACTGCTGCTTCGCCCGTTGCTGCCACCTGCTGTGCCCGCCTTATGCTCTCCAGCGCGCCCGCTTGTCACGACTGCTTCGCTGCTGCCTGGTACTCTCGCTGTGCCCTCTGTCGCCCGTGACCCTGTTGCGTTGCTACTGCCACTGCTGTAGTTACTGCTTACGGTCGCTACTCTGCTGCTGCTTGCGTGCTTCTAGCCGCCACCGCTACTAATACTCACGAGTACTGTAGCTATGGCTAGCTTTATGAATATTGCATTGATTAGCCCTTTGTACAGCTCCTAAACAACGACTAAATAATTGTTAACAGGTCCAACAAAAATATGGGTGGGTAGTACACTTGACAAACTCCAAGTTACCCCATTGTACCAAATTCAAATAAGGCATGAATTAAATCCTGTGAAAATCACAAAATCCTATGTTCGTATATTTTAACAATTTCTAGAATTAACAACAAGTGTCACTTTTTAAGCAAAGTTTCGATTAAGCAAATGAACTCTAACAGTGACGCAATTGATACCTTCTTGTAGATCACAGGATAGTGGTCCATATTGATATAAGACACTAATCCATAGGGTGGGCAGAACAAGAGTTATAGCCTTTGGAAAACAGCTAAGTGAAGTTTAAAAACTGAACATTCTCAGACTTAGCCAACTTTCAGGTATTCCAAATAGCTGTTTAAATCTTCGAAAGTTCCTAGAAATTCATCCGTAGCTCGGATGAAAGTACTTTGTACATGAAAGTTGCGAACGACGAGACGAATCCGGATACGCAACCCGTTCGTCCGCCACGCATCCCTAGCATAGCAAACACGCAACTTTCCCCCTCCGGTTCATCTGTCCGAAAACGCGAAACACCGGGGATATTTTCTCGGATGTTTCCCCCCTTCACTGGTACCACCTCATACCGCATTAGGGCACCCCTAGCATCGCTACTTGTCATGTCATGCATCGCTATGCATCTGTTTGCTTAATATTTATTGTTTCTTCCCCCTCTTCCCTCGCTAGACACCAAGACCGAAGCCGCTGCTACCCAGTACGACTATGGTGTTGACGACCCCTCTCTCTTGCCAGAGCAACCAGGCAAGCCCCCCCCCCCTTGATCTCCAGATATCGCCTACTCTTCTCTCTATTGCTTGCATTAGAGTAGTGTAGCATGTTACTGCTTTCCGTTAACCTACTTTGATGCATAGCATGTCATTGTTGCTACAACTGTTGATACCTTACCTGCAATCCTAAATGCTTAGTATAGGATGCTAGTTTATCATCAGTGGCCCTACATTCTTGTCAGTCTGCCATGCTATACTATCAGGACGTGATCATTCGGGTGGTAATCACGGGTATATATTTATATACTTTACATGATATATGTGGTGACTAAAGTCGGGTCGGCTCGTAGGAGTACCCGCGACTGATTCTGATGTTGGGGGCTGAAGGGGCAGGTGGCTCCATCCCGATAGAGGTGGGCCTGAGTTCCCGAAGGCCACCGACTGTTACACTGTGGCGGAGCGACATGGCAGGTTGAGACCACCTAGGAGAGAGGTTGGGCTGGCCCTGGTCGGCGTCCGCGAATACTTCAATTAACACGCTTAACGAGACATTGGTATTTGATCTGAGTCTGGCCACTGGCCTATACGCACTAACCAACTACGTGGGAATAGTTATGGGCACTCGATGTTGTGGTATCAGCCAAAGCCTTCGTGACGTCAGCGACTGAGCGGCGCGCGCCGGGTTGGACCGCGTAACGCAACTTCCTTTGTAATGGAGGTTGCTAGGTCTGCTCTCCGGCCGCGTACGCAACGTGCAGGTGTGCAATGGGCGATGGGCCCAGACCCCTACGCCATAGGATTTAGACCGGCGTGTTGACCTCTCTGTTGTGCCTAGGTAGTGCTGCGACTTGTTGATCTTTCGAGGCCGGGCATGACCCAGAAAAGTGTGTCCGAACAAAAGGGATCGAGCATGTTGGGAAATGTGGTGCACCCCTGCAGGGAAGTTAATCTATTCGAATAGCTGTGTCCCTCGGTAAAAGGACGGCCCGGAGTTGTACCTTGAGCTTATGACAACTAAAACCGGATACTTAATAAAGCACACCCTTTTCAAGTGCCAGATACAACCCGGTGATCGCTCTCTAACAGGGTGACGAGGAGAGGATCGCCAGGTAGGATTATGCTACATGATGCTACTTGGTGGACTTACCTTCTGCTCTCTTCTACATGTTGCAAGATGGAGCTGGCCAGAAGCATACTCTCGATAGGACTAGCTATCTCCCTCTTATTCCGGCATTCTGTAGTTCAGTCCACATATGATAGCCTTATTCCATTTGATACCAATGCATACATATGTAGTGTAGCTCCTTGCTTGCGAGTACTTTGGATGAGTACTCACGGTTGCTTTGCTCCTCTTTTCTCCCTTTCTATACGTGATTGCTGCAACTAGATGGTGGAGCCCAGGAGCCAGACGCCACCGTCGACAACGACTCCTAATACACTGGAGGTGCCTACTACTATGTGCAGCACGCTGACGACGACTAGGAGTAGTTTAGGAGGATCCCAGGTAGGAGGTTTGCGCCTCTTTCGATCTGTTTCCCCAGTTTGTGCTAGCCATCTTATGGCAACTTGTTTAACTTATGTCTGTACTCAGATATTGTTGCTACCGCTGACTCATCTATGATCGAGCTCTTGTATTTGAGCCCTCAAGGACCCTGGCTTGTAATATGAAGCTTGTATGACTTATTTTATTTGTAGAGTTGTGTTGTGATATCTCCCCGTGATTCCATGGTCTTGATCATACATGTTTGCGTGTATGATTAGTGTACGGTCAAATCGGGGGCGTCACAATTATGAACCAGTTGATGCTTGTGAACCATGCCTCATGGGTAAGATGACTAAGGCTCCGTTCTCCGGAACAATGGAGTGAGCAACAGACTTGTTGGAAATAATACATACTGATGTATGCAGTCTGATGATGGTTGAGGCTCGCAGCGGGTATCATTATTTTCTGACCTTCACAGATGATTTGAGCAGATATGGGTATATCTACTTAATGAAACATAAGTCTGAAATATTTGAAAAGTTCATATAATTTCAGAGTGAAGTGGAAAACCATCGTAACAAGAAAATAAAGTTTCTACGATCTGATCGTGGAGGAGAATATTTGAGTTACGAGTTTGGTCTTCATTTGAAACAATATGGAATAGTTTCACAACTCACGCCATCTGGAACATCATAGAGTAATGGTGTGTCCGAACATCGTAACCGTACTATATTAGATATGGTGCAATCTATGATATCTCTTACTGATTTACCACTATCGTTTTGGGGCTATGCATTAGAGACAACTGCATTCACGTTAAATAGGGCACCATCTAAATCCGTTGAGACGACACGATATGAATTGTGGTTTGGCAAGAAACCAAAGTTGTCGTTTCTTAAAGTTTGGAGTTGTGATGCTTATGTGAAAAAGTTTCAACCTGATAAGCTCGAACACAAATCAGAGAAATGCGTCTTCATAGGATACCCAAAGGAGACTGTTGGGTACACCTTCTAATCACATATCCGAAGTCAAAATATTCGTTGCTATGAATGGATCCTTTCTAGAGAAGAAGTTTCTCTCGAAAGAAGTGAGTGGGAGGAAAGTAGAACTTGATGAGGTAATAGTACCTTCTCCCGAATTGGAAAATAGTACATCACTGAAATCAATTCCAGTGATGCCTACACCAATTAGTGAGGAAGATTAGTGATGATGATCATGAAACTTCAGATCAAGTTACTACCGAACCTCGTAGGTCAAACAGAGCAAGATCCACGCCAGAGTGGTACGGTAATCCAGTTCTGGAGGTCATGTTACTTGACCATGACGAACCTACGAACTATGAAGAAGTGATGATGAGCCCAGATTCCGCAAAATGGCCTGAGGCCATGAAGTCTGAGATGGGATCCATGTATGAGAACGGAGTGTGGACTTTGGTTGACTTTCCCGATGATCGACAAGTCATCGAGAACAAATGGATCTTCAAGAAGAGAAGACAGATGATGATGGTAATATTACTGTCTACAAAGCTCGACTTGTTGCAAAAGGTTTTCGACAAGTTTAAGGAGTTGACTACGATGAGACCTTCTCACCTGTAGCGATGCTTAAGTCCGTCCGAATCATGTTAGCAATTGCCGCATTTTATGATTATGAAATTTGGCAAATGGATGTAAAGACTGCATTCCTGAATGGATTTCTGGAAGAAGAGTTGTATATGATGCAACCTGAAGTTTTATCGATCCAAAGGGAGCTAACAAAGTGTGCAAGCTCCAGCGATCCATTTATGGACTGGTGCAAGCATCTCGGAGTTGGAATTAACATTTTGATAATGTGATCAAAGCATATGGTTTTATACAGACTTTTGGAGAAGCATGTATTTACAAGAAAGTGAGTGGGAGCTCTGTAGCATTTCTGATATTATATGTGGATGACATATTGCTGATTGGAAATGATATAGAATTTCTGGATACCATAGAAGGATACTTGAATAAAAGTTTTTCAAAGAAAGACCTCGGTGAAGCTACTTACATCAAGATCTATAGAGATAGATCAAGACGCTTGATAAGTTTTTTCAATGAGTACATACCTTGACAAGATTTTGAAGTAGTTCAAAATGGAATAGTCAAAGAAGGAGTTCTTGCCTGTGTTGCAAGGTGAGAAGTTGAGTAAGACTCAAAACCCGACCACGGCAGAAGATAGAGAGAGAATGAAAGTCGTTCCCTATGCCTCAGCCATAGGTTCTATAAAGTATGCCATGTTGTGTACCAGACCTATTGTATACCCTGCCCTGAGTTTGGCAAGGGAGTACAATAGTGATCTAGGAGTAGATCACTGGACATTGGTCAAAATTATCCTAAGTGGAATAAGGATATGTTTCTCGATTATGGAGGTGACAAAAGGTTCGTCATAAAGGGTTACGTCGATGCAAGTTTTGACACTGATCCAGATGACTCTAAGTCTCAATCTGGATACATATTGAAAGTGGGAGCAATTAGCTAGATTAGCTCCATGCAGAGCATTGTTGACATAGAAATTTGCAAAATACATACGGATCTGAATGTGGCAGACCCATTGACTAAACTTCCCTCACAAGCAAAACATGATCACACCTTAGTACTCTTTGGGTATTAATCACATAGTGATGTGAACTAGATTATTGACTCTAGTAAACCCTTTGGGTGTTGGTCACATGACGATGCGAACTATGGGTGTTAATCACATGGTGATGTGAACTATTGATATTAAATCACATGGCGATGTGAACTAGATTATTGACTCTAGTGCAAGTGGGAGACTGAAGGAAATATGCCCTAAAGGCAATAATAAAGTTATTATTTATTTCCTTATTTCATGATAAATGTTTATTATTCATGCTAGAATTGTATTAACCGGAAACATAATACATGTGTGAATACATAGACAAACAGAGTGTCACTAGTATGCCTCTACTTGACTAGCTCGTTGAATCAAAGATGGTTAAGTTTCCTAGCCATAGACACGATTTGTCATTTGATTAACAGGATCACATCATTAGAGAATGATGTGATTGACTTGACCCATTCCGTTAGCTTAGCACTTGATCGCTTAGTATGTTGCTATTGCTTTCTTCATGACTTATACATGTTCCTATGACTACGAGATTATGCAACTCCCGTTTACCGGAGGGACACTTTGTGTGCTACCAAACATCACAACATAACTGGGTGATTATAAAGGTGCTCTACAGGTGTCTCCAAAGGTACTTGTTGAGTTGGCGTATTTCAAGATTAGGATTTGTCACTCCGATTGTCGGAGAGGTATCTCTGGGCCCACTCGATAATACACATCACTATAAGCCTTGCAAGCATTGTAACTAATGAGTTAGTTGCGGGATGATGTATTATGGAACGAGTAAAGAGACTTGCCGGTAACGAGATTGAACTAGGTATTGAGATACCGACGATCGAATCTCGGGCAAGTAACATACCGATGACAAAGGGAACAACGTATGTTGTTATGCGGTTTGACCGATAAAGATCTTGGTAGAATATGTAGGAGCCAATATGAGCATCCAGGTTCCGCTATTGGTTATTGACTGGAGATGTGTCTCGGTCATGTCTACATAGTTCTCGAACCTGTAGGGTCCGCACGCTTAACATTCGGTGACGATTTGTATTATGAGTTATGTGATTTGATGTACCGAAGGTAGTTTGGAGTCCCGGATGAGATCGGCGACATGACGAGGAGTCTCAAAATGGTCGAGATGTAAAGATCGATATATTGGATGACTATATTCGAACATCGGAAAGGTTCCAAGTGATTCGGGTATTTTTCGGAGTACCGGAGAGTTACGGGAATTCGTATTGGGCCTTAATGGGCCATACGGGAAAGGAGAGAAAGGCCTCAAAAGGTAGCCGCACCCCTCCCCATGGTCTGGTCCGAATTGGACTAGGGAGGGGGCGCCCCCTTCCTTCCTTCTCCTTTTCCCTTCCCTTCTTCCTATTCCATGTGGGAGGAGGAATCCTACTAGGACTAGGGAGTCCTAGTAGGACTCCACACTTCTGGAGCGCCCTAGGGGCTGGCCGGACTCCCCTTCTCCATCCTTTATATACGGGGGCAGGGGGCACCTCTAGACACACAAGTTGATTTGTTGATCTCTCCCAGCCGTGTGCGGTGCCCCCTCCACCATATTCCACCTCGGTCATATCGTAGCGGTGCTTAGGCGAAGCCCTGTGTCGGTAGCAACATCATCACCGTCATCACGCCGCCGTGCTGACGGAACTCTCCCGTGAAGCTCTGCTGGATCGGAGTTCGCGGGACATCATCGAGCTGAACGTGTGCTGACTGCGTTGTCATAATGCTTCCGCTTAACGGTCTACGAGGGTACGTGGACGACACTCTCCCCTCTCGTTGCTATGCATCACCATGATCCTGCATGTGCGTGGGAATTTTTTTGAAATTACTACGTTTCCCAACGACACCCGCCGTCCACGAGGGTGGGGGCGTGCCCTGCCCCCCTGGGTGCGCCCCCCTCCCTCGTGGCCCCCTGGCAGCCCTCTGATGCCCATCTTTGGCTATATGGAGTCTTTCATCGAAAAATAATAATAAGCAAGCTCACGGGAAGAAACTCCGCCGCCACGAGGCGGAACCAATCTAGGGCTCCGGCGGAGCTGTTCTGCCGGGGAAACTTCCCTCCGGGAGGGGGAAATCATCACCATCGTCATCACCAATGATCCTCTCATCGAGAGGGGGTCAATCTCCATCAACATCTTCACCAGCACCATCTCATCTCAAACCCTAGTTCATCTCTTGTATCCAATCTTTGTCCCAAAGCCTCAGATTGGTACCTTTGGGTTGCTAGTATAGTGTTGATTACTCCTTGTAGTTGATGCTAGTTGGTTTACTTGGTGGAAGATCATATGTTCAGATCCATTATGCATATTAATACCCCTCTGATTATGAACATGAATATGATTTGTGAGTAGTTACGTTTGTTCCTGAGGACATGGGAGAAGTCTTGCTATAAGTAGTCATGTGAATTTGGTATTCGTTTGATATTTTGATGAGATGTATGTTGTCTCTCCTCTAGTGGTGTCACGTGAACGTCAACTACATGACACTTCACCATTGTTTGGGCCTACAGGAAGGCATTAGGAAGTAATAAGTATTTGATGGGTTGCTAGAGTGACAGAAGCTTAAACCCTAGTTTATGTGTTGCTTCGTAAGGGGCTGATTTGGATCCATATGTTTCATGCAATAGTTAGGTTTACCTTAATACTTCTGTTGTAGTTGAGGATGCTTGCAATAGGGATTAATCATAAGTGGGATGCTTGTCCAAGGAAGGACAGTACCCAAGCACCGGTCCACCCACATATCAAATTATCAAAGTACCGAACGCGAATCATATGAACGTGATGAAAACTAGCTTGACGATAATTCCCATGTGTCCTCGGGAGCGATTTCCTTTATATAAGACTTTGTGGAGGCTTGTCCTTTCCTACAAAAAGGATTGGGCCATCTTGCTGCACCTTATTTACTTTTATTACTTGTTACCTGTTACCAATTACCTTATCACAAAACTATTTGTTACCGATAATTTCAGTACTTGCAGAAAATACCTTGCTGAAAACCGCTTATCATTTCCTTCTGCTCCTCGTTGGGTTCGACACTCTTACTTATCAAAAAGGCTACGATAGATCCCCTACACTTGTGGGTCATCAGAGCGTGCCCTCCACCCTCGTGGACAAGGTGTGGGCCCCTGACGTAGATTCTTTCGCCAGTATTTTTTATATATTTCAAAAATATTCTCCGTGAAGTTTCAGGTCATTCCGAGGAATTTTATTTCTGCACAAAAATAACACCATGGCAATTCTGCTGAAAACAGCGTCAGTCCGGATTAGTTCCATTCAAATCATGCAAGTTAGAGTCCAAAACAAGGTCAAAAGTGTTTGGAAAAGTAGATACGATGGAGACGTATCAATATCCCATTGTCACCACAGATAAGCACATGCAAGACATACATCAAGTGTTCTCAAATCCTTAAAGACTCAATCCGATAAGAAAACTTCAAAGGGAAAACTCAATTCATCACAAGAGAGTAGAGGGGGAGAAACATCATAAGATCCAACTATAATAGCAAAGCTCACGATACATCAAGATCGTGCCAAATTAAGAACACAAGAGAGAGAGAGAGAGAGAGAGAGAGAGAGAGAGAGAGAGATCAAACACATAGCTACTGGTACATACCCTCAGCCCCGAGGGTTAACTACTCCCTCCTCGTCATGGAGAGCGCCGGGATGATGAAGATGGCCACCGGAGAGGGATTCTCCCCTCCGACAGGGTGCCAGAACGGGTCTATATTGGTTTTCGGTGGCTATAGAGGCTTGCGGCGGTGGAACTCCCAATGTAGGTTTCTTTCTTGAAGTTTGGGTATATATAAGAGGTGTTGGAGTCGGGAAAAAGTCAAGGGGTCCCCGAGGCGGCCATGGGGTAGGGGGCGCGCCCCCACCCTCGTGGGTGCCTTGGGACTCTTCTGGCCCATCTCCGGTACTCCGTGGGCGTCTTCTGGTCCAAAAATTATCTCCGTGAATTTTCAGGTCAATTGGACTCCGTTTGGTTTTCCTTTTCTGCAATACTCAAAAACAAGGGAAAAAACAGAAACTGGCACTGGGCTCTACGTTAATAGGTTAGTCCCAAAAATCATATAAAATAGCATAAAAATGCATATAAAACATCCAAGATTGGTAATATAATAGCACAGAACAATAAAAAATTATAGATACGTTGGAGACATATCAGGGACCAGTGGTGACGGCTCGCTGGGGGAACCCTAGCGCTGCAGGCAGGGGTTTGAGGTAGAGAGAAAGGGGAGAGGAGATGCAAACGGGCCGGGCAATGAACACTTGCGTGTTTGTTTTTACTTGAGGGTCAGGTGTGATGTGGGCGTGAGCAGTGGCATTTCGAGTGTAATATAGGCAGACAACAGAGTCATTTCACTATTTCCCTTCCCTTCAATTTTTAGTGAGCTTCTACCCGAAACACCCCCCTCTAAAGCGAAATAAGTTATGCCCAAGCCCATAACTCAAAAATGACTTCTTTACAACTTTTATGGCTTATTTTGACAATAAGCTCTGAAAAGGCAGAATAGAACTGGCCCTTAACCTTCAATTCAATTGTGCGTGCAATGATGAATCACTCCTGCCTGCTATAGTGTACATTTAGGCATTATCATACATGGTAGAACCTAATACATGTGCATTCCATTGTAGAATCTGGAATATGCAATGCTTATGTTAGTTCATACGTTTCACATGATGTTTAAATGCCCCTTAAATCTGGTCAGTCAAGTGATGGTCCTTAAGCCTCCTTCTTTGCTTCTTTTCTTGATATGTAAGATTTACTCACACATCTGTTCAATTGCTTGTTTGTATCAGTCAGCCATACTAGGACTATTTGCTTTGATTACTTGTTGTTCTTGACCTAACACTCTAACAGAGTTTGTCAACGATTTAAACACTAAGGGCTGATGTAGTGAGGGCTTGTCTAACTCATAGGTGACATAAAGGTTTGGCTGTACACTAAAGTAGGCTCTCCAAGAGTACCTGGAGATCCAATTCGAAGGTATGCCTAGTTTTTACATAGTGCACACATAGTAAATGCTCATTTCATTGTGTGCAAGTCCAAGAGATGTAGCATGTTTCATTATGTGGTGTTTTTTGTTATAATCTCGTCCTTTTGTGTTGTTCACAGACTGGAAAGTATGCATATTTATCTTCCAAGGAGACGAGTAACTAGTTTGTGTCACCTTGCAGAGGGGGTGAAATGAAGATAAGATTGAGGATTTCCAAGTACAATATGTTAGGAAGGAGCCTTGCAAGAGAAGGAGGAGGAGCACTGAGCCTATTCAACCAGTTAAGGTAAGTCGCTGTATCCAACTCAACAGTTCAATTGCTTGTTTGTTCCAGGCATAGTTAATTTGCTCTTTTCAATTGCTTTATTTGTCCTCCGTTAATGAGATTCCCAAACAATGAAGCCTGATGTTGGGTACTTGTATAACTATTAGTTGACATAATTAAAGGCCTTACCATTTAATTACTCTCGCGAAGTGTGCCTGAAGCTTTGAAGTCTATTAACTAACTATTACTGCATGAGGCTCACAATCTAGTTTATACTAGGCTAATGATTGCATAGTTTTGCTTGTTGTAGTAGGTTTGTATGAATCCCTTTGCTATTCATTATGCTCCCTAAGACTTTAATTGAGCTACAGAATGGCCAACTGCTTGCTTGCTTATACGCAATGCGCTGTCTAAATTTGTAACTTGTCTGTGTTTTCGATTTGGCCCCAACATCATGCTCCTCTAGCGAGCTAAGAGAGATTTCTATATGCGGGCTGCACAAACTACCATTTTTGTAATTTTTAAAATATCGCCTGCTTATGTTTCATGATGTGTAACATTATTGTTAGTCCTGTTTTGCCATGTACAAAATAGTTTGTCTTGCTCGCTTCACTGTTGTAAATATATTTTTGCCCTAGTCATGTGTACTTACAAAAACATTTCAGGATGAAGTGACATCAACACAAAGATCTGCGAGCAGTGCGGCATGGCTGTTACCAAATGATTATCGATTGGAATTGGAATGTGTTGATGTTCTCGAGCATCAACTAGAGGTGGCAAGACAACGTGTACATGATTCTCAACGTACAATCAACAAGTTGAGACTGGACTTGCAGGTATTAGATGCAGGAGTCAAAAAATGAAATGAGACACTGAGGTAACCATGAAGGAATTGGAGATTATGCAGACTGAAATTTGTGCTATCTAAATCTGGCCAATCCTATTTTCTGAAGAGATTATAGTTCAAATGGTAAGTTCTGTTGATGCGTGTCCATGATGTATGAGCTTTATTTGTCCAGTGTATGTAATTTGTTGTTTGTGTATGCTTTATTATCACTGGTGCCAAACTATAATGCCCAGTAGGTATATTCGACTATGATTTCTTTATTGTATAGTGTAGGATTATTCTACGTTTCTATGCCTTAGTCTTTTTATTGTATAGTGTATGTTTTTAGAGGCGATAGGATAGAGTAGGATAATTCTTGAATATGCTATATCGTTGAAATGGGGGCTAACATGCCCAAACATTTTCTGGACACCATACAAACGAACAAACATGTGTAGTCAAAGCGGGCCTTAATTGGGTTGGTCAAAATAATATTTAGTGGTTCCCAAATGATGTGGCCCACCGTAACAACGGCTCTTAGCAGGTCGTTAATAGGCCAAAAGCTTGATAGGTCCGTACAAATGGAAATGGCCCGCGGGCCTCTAGCAGGCCGAAATAAATGTCAATTTTGTCTCGGCCCTTTTACTTTATGGGCCAGTAAGAGGCCAAAAGTGTTATGGGCTAGAGGAGGCCCAATTTGCAAACTAGGCTTTTAACAGGCCGAAAGTCATGTCGGGCTGAAATTTTTCCCTGCGAAACATGGGCCCCTAATGGACCCGAAGTCAAAGGCCCAACTGTTGTGTGGGCTGTTAACAGGCCGAAATACAAAATGGGCTAGGAATTGGCCCATTTACAGAATGGGCCGAGGACAGGCGTAAAGTCACAATGGGCTAGAATTGGCCCAACTGCAGAATGGGCCGAGAAAAGGCCGAAAGACGTTCCGGGCCGTTAACGGGCTGGAACTGACGATGGGCTACTAACAAGCCGAAAGAAGCTCGGGCTGTAATTGGGCCCAAGGACGTAGTGGGCCGTTAACGGGCTGAAACTGACAATGGGCTGGAAACTGTCAAATCTAGAATGGGCCTTTGATGGGCCGATTATGTGTAACTTGTATGGGTCGTGCTTGTGAATGGGCCTGACTCAAGTAGGCCGCTAATGGGCCGACCCGCTTATTTTGACAGGCCTGACCTTTTAACCTAATTGGGCCACTGTTGGGCCAAGACACGTGTCGGCATATCATAGGCCCACTCTGTCCATTCGTTGGATGACAATTGTGCGAATGCCGGGCCGACATGTGGATCTGTCGATGAATGAGAATTTTACACATGGAAAATCCCCATTGGTCAGCGCTGTTAACGGGTTATCGGATCCAAACCGGAACCCGATAGCTTAACGGCGACCCGTTACGATGGATGCCACGTGTCAGTTACCCTTGACGAAAGCACTTCTATGACGTGCGATTTATCATCATAGAAGTGGACACTTTTGTGATGATAATTTTTGTAATGTCATGTAACACTTCTACAACAGCACAGGTATGACTATCTTGATTCTGTCATAAAATCGTCATGGATGTACATTCATGACAGAAAATGTGACCTACTATGACAAACATGTATCATCATGGAAGTGTATTTTTTGTAGTGTCGCGGCCGCGCTTGCCACCAGACAGGGCCTCAGAGGAAGAAGCCCTAGACTTACCCATGGAGAGAGCCGCAACAAAGGAAATCGAGAGAGGAGAGGTGGTTGAGATCTCACAAGCCGATAGATGCGGAAGGGGTAACGACGCACATCAGAATGGGGAGCCGGAAACCTAGGTTGAGGTCGAGGGATCCCTTCCCGATCCATATAAACCCCGCTACCCGTGGGCCACCAGACCAAACCGGTATGGGCTGACAGACAGGCCCAACACAACCCTCACCCAACATAATAGGCACATGAGAACCAAGCGGAGGGAAGTCAGACGCTGAGACAATGCCACGGGCGGCCCAAAATTAGGCCCAAGAGAAACAAGGGCCCCGATCCGTCCCGACCCCTCATCCCGCACCATGGAGGAAAATTTCCCTAGGGTTTCACCAACCACGGACCGCGCCGCCACTGACAAGCCACCACTACCCGACGATGGTCCCACAACAGCCGGAGCCCCAGGTTGCTGCCCCAACGGCAGATTCGGGGAGGAAGATCAACCAGAGACAAGGGCGAGGTTCACCGGACCCAACATAGGAGAACTAGGGCCAGCCACTATAGGAAAGGACACGGCAAATTGAAAGTGCAACTAATCCCTGGGTGGTTTTGGTAATTCATAACAACATATAGCTCATTGAACTAATATCCTTTCAAGATGAGTATTCTAGAAAGTTCAATGATTGGCATGGCATGGACTAGAGATGTGGACCCCTCAAAATGCTAAGGACAAATATTGGCAAAAGCTCAAGGCTCTTCATTTCTATTTTAGTGATCCAAGATCACATTGAGTCCGTAGGAAAGTCAATACTATTAAAAGGGGATGAGGTGTTGCTTAATGGTCTACTTGCTCAAAATGCTTATTGATATGCTCCAAAGTCCTCAACCATCTTCTCAAATCCAAACATGTCCGAAACCTAAAAGTCAAACTCGGCCCCACCAATTCTATTCATCTGGCACCACCGAGTTCACTTGACATAGCCATAGCCAGAAACCCTAATTAGTTCAGTCTCACCGATAGGGATCTCGGTCTCACCAAGATGGGACTGCAAACTCTCTGTTTCCCTTCATAACATTTCAGTTTCACCGAAATGAGTGATCGGTCCCACTGAGTTTGCAGTGCAAACTCTCTGTTTCTCTTTCGTAATGTTTCAGTATCACCGAAAGGAGCGATCGGTCCCACCGAGTTTGCCTGACCAACTCTATGTTTGCTTGTTACTGAAATCGGTCTCACCAAGTTGAAGTAATCGGTCAAACCGAGATCAAGTTTTGCCCTAACCCTAGCTTATCGGTTCCACCGAGTTGATCATGTCGGTCCCACTAAAAATCCTAACGTTCACATTTTGAACTGAATCGGTCTCACCGAGTTCACACATTCAGTCTGACTGAGTTGGCTCTTTTGTGTGTAACGGTTAGATTTTATGTGGAGGCTATATATACCCCTCCACCCTCCTCTCCATTCGTGAGAGAGCCATCAAAATGTGCCTACACTTCCAGCATTCATTTTATGAGGGAGAACCACCTACTCATGTGTTGAGACCAAGATTTTCCAGTCCAACCACAAGAATCTTGATCTGTAGCCTTCCCTAAGTTGCTTTCCACTCAAATCATCTTTCCACCATAGCCAAATCTGTCAGAGAGAGTTGAGTGTTGGGGAGACTATCATTTGAAGTACAAGAGCAAGGACTTCATCGTCAACACACCATCTATTACCTTTTGGAGAGTGGTGTCTCCTAGATTGGTTTGGTGTCACTTGGGAGCCTCCGTCAAGATTGTGGAGTTGAACTAAGGAGTTTGTAAGGGCAAGGAGATCGCCTACTTTGTGAAGATCTACCCAAGTGAGGCAAGTTCTTCATGGGCGATAGCCATGGTGGGATAGACAAGGTTGCTTCTTCGTGGACCCTTCAATGGTGGAGCCCTCCGTGGACTCGCGTAGTTACCCTTCGTGGGTTGTAGTGTACATCAACGTGGATGTACGATAGCACCACCTATCGGAACCATGCCAAAAATCTCTGTGTTTACATTGTGTTTGCCTTCTCCAAACCCTTCCATTTACCTTCATATGCAATGTTTTACATTCCACTTCTATACTCTTAGAATTGCATGTGTAGTTTGATCGCTTGACTTGTGTTAAGTTGTTAAAATCTGCCAAGACTTAAAATTGGAAAAGGGCTAGACTTTTATTTTGTCAAGTAGTCTAATCACCCCCCCCCCCTCTAGGCCTACTTTCGATCCTACAAGTGGTATCAGAGCCTTGGTCTCCAGTTGCCTTGATTTCCATAGTTTTGGTGATCATAGCTTTGGTTTCACAACCTATGAGAGTATGGCGTCTATGAGGGAAATTACCACCATAGAGGTCCTTACTTTGATGGTACTAATTTTGCTAGTTGGAAGAATAAGATGAAAATGCATATTCTTGGACATAACCCCGTCGTTTGGGCTATTGTGTGCATTTGCTTGAAAGGTGAATTCTTCGATGGAAGGGAACCGAATCGTGAAGCAACCGCAGAAGAACTGAAGATGTTGCAATACAATGCTCAAGCTTGCGATATCTTCTTCAATGGATTATGCCCCGAAGAATTCAACAAAATTAGCTGTCTTGAGAATGCAAAGGAAATTTGGGATACTTTGATTGACATGCATGAAGATACCGAGTTCGTCAAGGAATCCAAATTGGATGTGCTTCAAAGTCAGCTTGACAAGTTCCAAATGAAGGATGGTGAAGGTGTCGCTGAAATGTACTCTAGGCTTGCTCTCATCACAAATGAGACTGCCGGCTTAGGAAGTGAAGAGATGACCGACAGATTCATCATCAAGAAGATCCTAAGAGCCTTGTATGGAAAATATGATATCGTGTGCACATTGATCCAAATGATGCCCAATTACAAAGATCTCAAGCCAACGAAAGTCATTGGTAGAATTGTTGCTCATGAGATGTCACTCAAGGATAAAGAAGAGCTTCACAACAAGTCTAGTGGTGCTTACAAAGCTTCATGTGATGCTCCTACATCATCAAGTGAGAAACAGGTCTTCAATGGAGAATTAAGCCTAATGGTGAAGAACTTCAACAAGTTTTACAAGAGTAGAAGCAAAGAAAGAAGTTCCAAGTCAAGGTCCTACAATAACAAAAGATCTTCTAGTCATGATCGCAATTGCTACAATTGTGGAAGACCCGGACACTACTCAAGTGAGTGTACGGTCCCTACAAAAGAAGAGAGGACTCACCTAAAAGGAGAAGCAAAAGAGAAGAATCACTGCCAAGAGAAATAAGGAGTAGAGATGATCGTTATGAATGAAGATCCTCTCGTGGATGCAAGGATTCAGAAAGGAAGGACAAGTCATCAAAGAGCTACACAAGACGAAGACATCAAGCTCATGTTGGTGAATGGGTATCCGGTTTCGACTCTGACAACCACTCCGAGAGAAGCTATCACTCTGACTCTAAATATACTCAAGATGAAGGTGTTGCCGGTCTCGCACTTGTGTCATCCAACTCCTACGACATATTTGATTCACCAAATGAAGGGATTGGAAGATGCTTCATGGCTAAAGGCCCAAAGGTATCACACCCCGAGGATATTGATTTCAATAGTGATGAAGATGATTTGCTAGGTGATGATGATCTACTTGTTGACAAGAAGACTATGATAAACTTGCTATTAATCCTGCTAATCAAGATAAAATGAATGAAGATGATAAGAAGGAGATTGAGCATCTAACTAAAGAACTAAACACTCTTAAGTTAGCTGATGAAACTACCTTAGAAAATCATCGAGAGCTTTTAAAGACTCATGAGAAGCTACGCTTTGAAAAGCTCAATCTAGAGCAAGAGCATGGGTTCTTAAAAGCAATCAATGATGATCTTCGTAAGAAAAGTTATTCTTATATTGCCAAGCATTTACTCTTGTCTACTTACATGCCATAAGTAAAATTCAGCAACAAGAGTAAGAAAGATTCTTCTTCTAGTAGTAACAATAGTCATGTTAAATCCAATATTGTTGCTTCTAGTAGTTCTCTTGATTCCACTAATGATTCTCTTAGCCAAGTTACACTTGAGGAAGAAAATAGCTTATTGAAGGGAATTATAGATAAATGTGTTTACAAGAGCCTTGCCGGGAGTAAGCAATTTGAGGAAATTGTACGCAAGCAAGGAAGGCACCGAAAGAATCAAGGTGTTGGTTTTGAACGCAAGTTCAATGCCAATGGAGTTGAGTGGGAAGAATGTCAATACCCCAAGACAAAGTTTGTTCCTCAACAAGAGAAGTATGATCCCACTTCTTTCAAAGGAACACAAGTGCAAGATGATTGTCGGTGTCAAAACCGGCGGATCTCGGGTAGGGGGTCCCGAACTGTGCGTCTAAGGCAGATGGTAACAGGAGGCAGGGGACACGATGTTTTACCCAGGTTCGGGCCCTCTTGATGGAGGTAAAACCATATGTCCTGCTTGATTTATTCTTGATAATATGAGTAGTACAAGAGTTGATCTACCACGAGATCGGAGAGGCTAAACCCTAGAAGCTAGCCTATGGTATGATTGTATGTTGTCCAACAGACTAAAACCCTCCGGTTTATATAGACACCGGAGGGGGCTAGGGTTATACAAGGTCAGTTACAAAGGAGGAGATATACATATCCGTATTGCCTATCTTGCCTTCCACGCCAAGTAGAGTCCCATTCGGACACGAGACGAAGTCTTCAATCTCGTATATTCATAGTCCAATAGTCCAGCCAAAGGTTATAGTCCGGCTGTCCGGAGACCCCTTAATCTATGACTCCCTCAGTAGCCCCTGAACCAGGCTTCAATGATGATGAGTCCGGCGCGCGGTGTTGTCTTCGGCATTGCAAGGAGGGTTCCTCCTCCGAATACACCACGGAAGAATTTGAATACAAGGATAGTGTCCGACCCTACAAAATAAGTTCCACATACCACCGTAGAGAGAATAATATTACCACAAATCTAATCTGCTGACACGTTTTGGCAGCATGACATCACACCATGGCCCGGTAATTATTTGAACCGTTTTTCTTTAACCAGCCCCCGCACATAACGCGAGGCGGTATCTTGACATGTCTTGTCAAAGCAGAGATCGTGTTCCCCTTATTACGGGATTCTCATCAATACGGACGTGGGTAACCCAACCGCGCCATCAATTACGGCGCTTGGGGGATAAGCGAGTTTTACCAGGCTAGTGGGGGCGCATAGTTTAGTTCGCCCTTATAAAGGGATAAGATCTCACCTTTTTCTACCCACGCCTTCTTCCTCCTTGATCATCCATTCTCGCGCACTCGAGCTCCAGCGCCCAAGTCCACATCCTCCTCCTCAACTCTCTCCAAACATGTCCGGAGCAGGAGGCAAGTGGATGGCCTCCTCCGTCACGGAGGGGCACATCAAAAAGTTACATGGAGTCGCATACTTAGCCGCGGACATCGCGCACCGGCTGCCAGCCGCGGGGCAGGTCCTCCCTACCCCGGAACCTCATGAAAAGGTGGTTTTTCTCACCCACTTCGTCCGCGGACTCGGGTTTCCCCTCCATCCATTCGTCCGCGGCCTCATGTTCTACTATGGGCTGGACTTTCATGATCTGGCCCCGAATTTCATCCTCAACATCTCGGCGTTCATCGTCATGTGCGAGGCTTTCCTTCGCATCCGGCCCCACTTCGGCCTATGGCTGAAGACCTTCAATATCAAGCTGAAGGTTGTAGGCGGCTAACAAGCGGAATGCGGCGGAGCCATGGTGGGCAAAATGCCCAATGTTGCATGGCTCGAGGGCTCCTTCGTGGAGATCGTAAAGGGTGGCAATCAGGGTGGTTCTACGTCACCGAGCCGCACGACACCAACTGGGTGGCGGCCCCAAGTTTCGATCCAGAATCCCCACGCAGCTCACTTCCTGGAAGGAGAAGGGCCTGTCCTGGGGTTCATCGGTGGAGCTGGACGGACTCCAGAAGTGTATCCGGAACATGACAAGCAAGAAACTTAAGCTTGTCAACATAGTCCAGGTCATGCTCTTCCGCCGGATCCTCCCGTGTCAACAACGGGATTTAAACTTATGGGAGTTCGACCCGGCCCGGCAGAAGACTCTAAGCGAGCTCTTCGACACGACGCACAAAGACGCCTGGAGGGTGATGTTCAGGGGCGCCGAGGTCCCTCCATCTCTCACTGAGGACCGCGGACTAAGCGCGAAGCGCCCTACGAATCCAGTAAGTTCTGTACATCTGGTAGGATATTTATTTCCCATAGCTTAACCATGTGCAGGGTCTGAGCTCCCATGCCTTTAACAGGACTGGGTGGAGGCATCGGAGCAGATTGACTGTCCGGTCCCTCTGCCCGAAGACACTGCGGACGCTCTCCTGACGGAGATGCGGACTCCGGCTCCTTATGAGGTGCCGGACAAGACCAAGAAGAAGGCCAAGGGAACCTGAAAGAGTTCCCGACGCCAGGTGGTATCGGACTCATCGTCCGATAACTCTGAGACGCACTCCACCCATGAAAACGGGGAGAAGGAAGATGAGGATTCTCCCCCTCCAGCCGGGGGAGACAAGAAAAGGAAGGCCGCCCCAACCGGGGAGGCCGAAGGCTCCAAGAAGGGAAGAACTCTCCTTCCGGACCGCTCCACCACCGCTGCCGACGGCGAAGACGAGTGGCTGCTCAGGGCCAAGCCCCTGGCGAAGTCGTAAGTATTCGAATACCAGAGTAACTCATAGCATACCGTTGTCGCACTACTTCTCCTAATGCCGAATATGATTATGCAGACCGCCCCAAGCCCGTATCGACGTACCCTCGTCGGACGGTTACTTGGACTCGTCGGATATGGATAGCGATCCACTTCCGACCCCCTCCTCGCCTTGCCCTACGGACAATGCCGAGGTATTGTCTCAAGGGGCACCGAGCCGGGGCAGACAGTCCCGGAGGCACCTCAAGGCGACCTTCCGGACTCTAGGAGCAAAGGGAGCAAGGCTCTCGGGGGATCTATGTTCGGCTCTCAACCAAACATCGCGTCGGAACCTCCAGTGGTTCTGTACTCGGGCAGGCGGCTCCCTTCCAAAAGGGGCAAGACGCCCATGCCGGTGACCCCTGTCCATCCAGAGGCACTGGACAACCTACTCGGAGCGCTTCACGGTGCTTCCATCGACGAAGAGCACCGCACTATTATGAGTGCGGTGATCAAGAAGGTTCAGTCCGCCAAGAGCGGACTGACTGAAGCCTGTGCCAGCCTTCTAACAGGCTTTGAGGTAAGTATTTAGAAAATAGGAAAAATATTACCGCATAGACAGTAGCCCCTGATGCTCTGTTTGGTGTTCACAAAGAAAAGCCAAATAGAGGATCAAATAATATCTACAAGAGTCTAATATAAGTATGTCTATATGCGTATGCAGGCTTCGCTGCTGACCTGTGCCGCACTGATTGCGGAGGTTGCCGCACTGAAGCAGGACCTCAAGGGGTCCGAGAAAGAGCTCGGCCTTGCCAAGAGGCAGCTCGAGGAGAACAAAGGTAAGTAATATCTTGTCTATATATATATATATATATATATATATATATATATATATATATATATACAAAAGATGCGATTGCAAAATGACAGGATCATCATGAATTTGCGAGGGGCAACAACCGAAGTGGCGACCCTGAAGCAAGCGATGTCCGAGGCCGAAAACAAAGCGGCCCAGGAGCGCACCGAGCGGGAAAAGCAAGAGGTACGGGTGGGCGAGGTGCAGCAAGAGCTCCAAGCTCTCGTGACGAAGCATGAGGCATTGGAGCTTGACTCGAAGACGCGAGAGTCTGAGCTTGCCTCGGCCCTTGAGAGCACAAAGAATGCCAAGGCTGAAGCCTAAAAGGCCCTCTAGGAGATTGAGGTGATGAGGAAGATAGCTGCGGGTAAGGCATCAATATGCAAAGAAAGCATGTGAAAGTAAATTACTTGTTACTTACCGGAGTCCGGAGCTCTCTAGGAGCATTCGCAGATTTGCCCCACAGCGTGTCGAATGTCGCAAAGTTTTTACCAGGCCGAGGAGGGAAGCTCGACGGAGAAGCTGTTTTGGTCTCAGTATACTGGGACCGAACACCCGATGCCTATGAGCGACCAGCTGAAGCAACTAGTCGAGCTGCACAAGGCGGCCGAATAGGCCATGAGGGGCCTTATAGTCTGGGTGTGGCCTGCAACGCCCTTCCCAACAGCTACTTTGGCCTGGTGAGGCGGCTTATGGATGCATGCCCACGGCTGGAGGCCATAAAGCGGTCCGTCTGCATCGAGGGTGCACGCCGGCCTTTGCCCGTGCGAAGGTGCACTGGGCCAAGATGGACGCTGAGAAGCTGGTGAAGGAGGGGTCGCCGCAGGGCAAGGAGCATCACCACCCCGAGATGTATTATGAGGGTGTCCTGAAGGGTGCCCGTCTTGTAGCGGACGAGTGTGCGAAAGATGTAATATTTGAATGAACTTGCTCGTGTGATCCTGTAGTATGAAAACTTGTTCATATGTGCTATGCAACACTTGTTTGAATTTAAAATATTACCTTCTGTTCGGCTGTTTATCAAATCTGAGAGATGGCTAGTCATCGGCTTCTGCCCCCATGCCACGAGTGCTGGGGTGTTCGGGATAAACCGGAGCACTCTTTTTCCCATTTTTGGGTCCTTCGAGGGAGGTGCTCAGCACAACGAACAAGGCAATCGGACTATAATGCTTTATCACTCCCACTTAGCCATAGAATTCTATAATTTTAAATTTTGGCAAAGCCCCTAGTATTCGGAAGGCCGAATTTGGGGCGCTATACACGCCTTAAGCCGGACAAAGCCTACTCCTCCTTCTAAGCGGCATAAGTCTTTAGGGACTCGAAACCTCTTGAACAGCGACCAGTCTCTCGCCTTATCATGATAGTCAGTTTTAGCTTTCTCTACTGAGGTGCTTAGCCCAGCTGAACCGGGGCACAATCACATTAGTTCTCCCAGTGCTAGCTTAGCTAATATAGCGGAACGTAAGGTACCAAAACATGAGAGTCGGGCAAACCCAACTATTGACCCAAGACATGATTCGGAGCTGATGCATATAATGCTATAAGTTTGGGGTGCCGCACTGTCGAAAGTGTTCGGACTTCTCACGCCGTATTATGGGGTATGCTTAAGCCCTTGGCGTATTGGCCGTACCAGAGTGTACGGGTGCTGAATGTCATGAATGAACATATATATATATATAAGAATAGAGAATGTGATAATAGTCTAGCGCTATGCATTGTTTATTCAAAAAGGTGTGTTAAAGCAGAATGATACAAGTAGTGCGATAAGCAAAAAGTAGGACTATTTGACATGTCCCCTCCAAGGGCAAGCTGAGGAATGGCATGTAAAGCAGGTATTTCAATCATTGTCAGAGACCACCTGGGAGTTCCGTGGTGCGACGTAGCTTTCTACCTCCTTGGTTGTTGCATCATGTGTCCGGCAACCGTACTGCCGGATGGGGTTTCCAGAGATTAAAGTCCTGAAAGAGAGAAAAAATAATAATGCGGGAAGCCCCTAGTGCGGTTGAGCCGCGTCTTGGGGCGTGCCCTAGCCGTGCCCCCCTCCCCACCTGTGCCCATGGTATTTTCAATGCGTAATTATGTACGCGGGGCACGAATTTTGTCGTTTGGCTGGGACTAGGGTAGGGGCCGCATTGCTATGCGAGCTCGGAACGTGCCAGGCGGTCTTGCTGCCGACTCCGGGCGCGCTTGAAGGAGTCCGGGTCTTTAATCGCTGAACTGGCGGATTGCCTTAAGAGGCTGCTTTGCGCTTCTGCTGCGAGGGCCGCAGTGTGCTCCTCCGTGTGGAGAGAGCGCTCTGTGTTTCCATTGACTGCGATGACCCCCCGAGGTCCTGGCATCTTGAGCTTGAGGTATGCATAATGCGGTACCGCATTGAATCTCGCAAATGCGGTTCGCCCGAGCAGTGTATGATAGCCACTGCGGAACGGGACTATATCGAAGATTAACTCCTCGCTTCAGAAGTTATCCGGGGATCCAAAGACCACTTCCAGCATGACTGAGCCCGTGCAATGGGCCTCTACACCTGGTATGACGCCTTTAAAGGTTGTTTTTGTGGGTTTGATCCTTGAGGGGTGTGACGCCCTCGATTCAATCGTACACTAATCATACACGCAAATGTGTACGATCAAGATCAAGGACTCACGGGAAGATACCACAACACAACTCTAGACACAAATTAAAATAATACAAGCTTTATATGACAAGCCAGGGGCCTCGAGGGCTCGAATACATAAGCTCGAAAACACAAGAGTCAGCGGAAGCAACAATATCTGAGTACGGACATAAGTTAGACAAGTTTGCCTTAAGAAGGCTAGCACAAAAGCAACATCAATCGAAAAGGCAAGGCCTCCTGCCTGGGAGCCTCCTAACTACTCCTGGTCGTCGGTGGCCTCCACGTAGTAGTAGGTACCCTCGGGGTAGTAGTAGTCGTCGGTGGTGTCGTCTGGATCCTGGGCTCCACCATCTGGTTGCAATAACCAGAAAGAAGAAAGAAGGGGGAAAAGGGGTAGCACAGCAACCGTGAGTACTCATCCAAAGTACTCGCAAGCAAGGATCTACACTACATATGCAACATTATCAAAGAAAGGTTGTATATGTGGACTGGGCTGTAGAAATGCCAGAATAGAGAGAAGGTCTAGTCCTATCGAAGACTAGCATCTTCTGGAAACCACCATCTTGCAGCAACCGGAAGGAGTAGAGTAGCATAAAGTAAAGTAGTAGTAGTGTTATCAACCTCGGCCGGAGATCCTTTCTCGACACCCTGCGAGAAAGCAATCCCAGAGCCATACTATCCAGTTATCATCACAATCAAATCCTCATCACCATCCAGTTCTCATCACAAGTATCCAGTTCTAGTTGTATCGATCGGGATACAACTCCAAGTGTCCGTTACCGTAGGACGGGCTATCGATAGATGTTTTCTTCCCTGCAGGGGTGCACCAACTTACCCACCACGCTCGATTAACTCCGGCCGGACACACTTTCCTGGGTCATGCCCGGCCTCGGCCAAACAATACGCCGCAACCCGACCTAGGCTTAATAGAGAGGTCCAGCACGCCGGACTAAACCTATGCCCCCAGGGGTCATGGGCCATCGCCCCGGGAACTCCTGCATGTTGCGTGGGCGGCCGGTGAGAAGACCTAGCTACCTCCCTAAAAAGGCAGGAGCTTACCAGTCCAACCCGGCGCGCGCCGCTCCGTCGCTGACGTCTATTAAGCTTCGGCTGATGTACACGACGCAGAACGCCCATACTATGCCCACGTGATGGTTAGTGCTATCAGGCCAGAGGCCCCTCGGATCAAATATCCAAATCGTAGTGGATTAGGAACGCGCGGTAACAAGCAGAGACTCACGAAAGATGTGACCCCGTTGCCCCGTCTCGAGGACTTGCGGCAAGGACTAAGAATGCCCGGCCACGCCTCGTAATTATCTCGCCGGCACCCTCCAGGTCAACCCGACTCCACATCACTCGCAATTAAGCTTGCGCGGGTACCCCTCAGGGTCGACCCGTCTTTAGTAACATGGTTCAGTGTAACATAGTAACCATAGTAACCGTGTGTCCAAACATCAAGGGGAAAACCCGAGGAATCACCCCCGATGAATTCCACTCGATGTAATCAACAAGGTGAACGTAAGAGGAATCACCCCCGAGGTTCACACTTGAGGGGTTGCATGACAGAGTCATACCGGAAGTGGTTAAGGCGGAATCACCCTCGATGACTACGACCGAACAGCTACACTACAGGGTTAACATCAGAAGTGCTGTAGAGGTCTCACCCTCGGGACTTGATAGTAACCCAGCAGAGTCGAGCAACTAAGGGGAAAGTGATGTGCGGTGCCGGGGCCTGGTCTTCGATCCCATTGATCGGGTCTTCTGATAATCCAGCGGGGCAGTCGGGACAAAGTGGGGGTCACTGATGGATCACTAACCAACCTATACTAAGCAGTTTAGGATAAGCAGGTAAGGAACAACAGTAGGTACAAAAGCAGGCTATGCATCAGAATAGGTGCAAACAATAACAGTAGCAAAATCTAATGCAAGCATGAGAGAATGGAATGGGCGATATCGGGATGATCAAAGGGGGGGCTTGCCTGGTTGCTCTGGCAAGGAGGGGTCGTTGTCGACGACGTAGTCGATCACCGGGGCATCAGCGGCCTCGGGGTCTACCGGAGAGAAGAGGGGGAAGAAACAGTAAATACATAGCAAACAGAGGTAACACTAAGCATGACATGACGATACGTAGCGCTAAGTGTGCTCTAACGCGGTACTACACGTTGCAGACGAAGGGGGGAAACATCCGAGGGTGAAATCCCGACGTTAGGTGGATTCCGGACAAAGGAAAAGAGGGGGAAAGTTTCATGTTCAGCATGCTAGGGGCATGTGACGGATGAACGAACCACGTATTCGGATTCGTTGGATTTTTCTGAGCAACTTTCATATAGAAAACATTTTTATCCGAGCTACGGTTTATTTTCTATGAATTTTTAAAGTTTTATTAATATTCGGAAATTATTTAAATTAACAGAAAAGGAATATGACGTCAGCATGACGCCATGTTGACATCAGCAAGTCAACAGACCAGTTGACTGGTCAAAGCTGACCAATGGGGCCACTGGGACCCACATGTCAGCCTCTGCTGGCTTAATAGTGGATTAACTAAACTAACAAGGTTAATTAGGGGCGTGGGCCCTGGGCGTCAGCGAGTGTTTTAGGTTAACTAATCATTTTTATTTATAAAACGTTATTAGACTAATATAACAGAGGGGGGCCCACATGTCAGTCCCTCGGGGCTGCCCCGTTAGCAAGGTTGACTGGTCAAACCAGTCAACAGGGTCAGCGGGTCCACTGGGGGCCACCAGTCAGTGGCACGGGGCGGTGCCACGTGGGTGCCAGCTCGGCACCGGCCGGAGACGCGCCGGAGCTAACTCCGGTGACCATTCCGACGGCCGAGCGAACGGGAGGGCGGCGGGATTCGTCCACAGGGGGCCGTTTCGCGCGCGCGAGGGTGCGTTCGAACGGGCGAACGACGCCGCGTCGAACGGTGGCAGAGGCACGGCCGAACTTGGCCGGAAACGGCGCCGGCGATGAGGTTTGCGGCGGCGGTCCTTGGGTGTGAACAGAACGCGGCTCCTGGGGTGTTTTGAGAGAGCTAGGTGGCTGGGCGGTTTCCTGGGCGCGCCAGAAGCATGACGGTCAAGACGGAAGGGCTCGGGCGGCTGCGCTTCGAGTTGCATGCCGGCAATGGCGGACGGCAGCACGTGGCGTCGGTGTCGGGTAGCTACGGGGCAGCAGCTCGCAAACAGAGGGGGAAGAGGAGAGGGAGAGACGCTCATGTAGGGGCTCACGAAGGCCGGTGCTCAGTTTAGTAGCAGAAGCAGTCGGGGGAGGTCGACGGAGTTCCGCGGTGGCCGGAGAAGAGGACGAAGGGGATCCGGTGCTGCAACGCCTCCGAGCCCCAGCTGAGGCCACCGCTCGAAGGAGTCGACCCCGGCGGAGCTCGTGGACGTGCAGCCTAAGCTCGGGGTCGACGGTGGCCGCAGTGACGATGGGGGACGGCGGCGATGGCGCTCGGGTGAGGCGGGCGAGCGAGACAGAGAGGGGGAGGAGCGCGTGGATCTAGGAGGCGAGAGAGGGGAGACGTGGGGAATGAGTGGAGCAGGGGAGGAAGAGAGAGCCGGGGACCTTATCCCCTTGCCGACGTCGGTGAACGGGTCCGACGGGGCTCGCCCCTGTTGCGACCCCGGTCGGAGGAACAGGGAGTAGAGGTGACCCCGGGGCGGTGGTTGGTGGGCTGGGCCAGTCGGGTGGTCGAGGCCCAGGTCGGGGTTGGGGCCTTGCTCCTTTTTCTTTTATTTCTGATCTCCCTTTTATTTTTCTGTTTTCTTTTAACATCCTCCATTTGCATTTAAGCCACAAAATGACTTTGCAAAAAAATGTGGAGGTGGACAGAACAAATACTAGGAAATAATGAGCGTTGCCACAAAAAGTTTGGGAGGCTTTTGAAATGTTTTGCATTTTTCATAAATTAGAAAAGCATTTTAATTAAAGCCTTGGCCACTGTTTTATTAGCTTAGGGCATTAAAAACACACTCTAAAATATAGGTTTCAACATGACAAATAACCAGAGATTATTTGCCACACTTTGAACATTTCAGTTTTCAGGTTTGGCAAATATGAATTTTTGACTTCAGATTAGATTTGAATTTGAAGTGTGATTAGGATCAAGTGAAGATTAGCAACAGTAACATGATGACATGGCACCATTAACAAGGGATTACTGTAGCATGATACTCGGGGTGTTACAAATCTCCTCCACTACAAGAAATCTCGTCCCGAGATTTAAGGGGTGGAGTAAGGGGAAAAGACTCGGGAAGGACGGAGCTCGTCACAATATAGTTACCTGGGGGCTATCTCAGTGAATGTGGCAAGGAGGCATCTCTCGAGTTGAGATTCAAGAAAGTCATCGATAGCAAGGTAAGAAGGTGTAATAAGAAGCTTCAATCGGGTAGGCAATCATTCGTTGCCTGAAACAGAGTGCGAAAGGAGTTTAAGAGCGACAGGGATAAGTATTTTGTCTGATACCAGAATAGACCACTAGGAAGGTGGCTCGTGATTTGCATACGAAGCCAAGTGCAAGGAACAATTTTGGAGAACAGGAATTACAGGAGAGTCAGGTTTCGATCCTGTGGAACTGTGGGTTATGGGCCCACCATGTGGGTTAACAGCAGGAGGGCACTAATCATTTTGCACGATCATGATATCAAGGCAGGTCAGAGTATAGCCTGTCAGTTATGTTGGCAACAACACTGGTACCAAGGGTGAGGGACAAAGAGAACCATTTTCCTGCTCGTTGGACGAGGCGGACCAATAGGCAAAGTTCTCGTCCATCGGTGGTTACCGGAATGTCATCAACAATAGTAACAGGGTCTTAGTGACAGAGTTGTGCACTGAGGTGCTTACTTAAGTAGGGATTTATCTCTGCTCAGACAAGTTAGATTACAAGAAAGGTGAAACAAAACAATGAAAAGGAAAATTTGATTATTATAATAATCAGACCAATGGAAAGAAAAGGTGTTTATACCCAAGAATTGGGAGTATATCCTTCCCAAGGGGAAGCGGAGCAGGAAATACATGATATGACAGCAAGTTCAAAAGCATTTAGATAAAGGGGGCAAGGGAAGAATCATGATATTACCCATACAACGGTGTTTGGATAATAGATCAAGAAACATTCGGCAATGTGCTTCCAATGTTCTTGTTGATATTCGGAATACCTCAGTCATGCTTCGAGGTAGCATTAACATGGTGCTACAAGTAGGGGTTGTAGTTGAAAATCACAAGAAATACCCAAGGAACAGTTGCGGGATTAGCAAGGAGTCCAAGGTATAACCAAGACGTGATCAAACATGCGTTGGAAAGAAGACAAAGGGGTTGTCGATGATAACTCAAATCATCGAAGGTCAAGGATGGTATTCCTCACCATGAATTCAATTGTCATTTCAATGGAAGTCAAAATGTTGATGTTGATCACGACGCATTTGTCGAGAGGCTCTATGAAGATGCCATCGAGGAGCGATGCCATCAAGCAACAGGAAGGATGAAGCGAAAGGTTATTGAAACCACGAGTATGACACAAACTCGATAGCAAGCTTGTTGTTCATGGCAAAATGGTATAATGAGGAAGATCGACATAAGCTTAGCTCGTCGTCAAAAATTGTGCTCCGGAAAGGACCTGGTAGCACAGTTGAAATTTAGCACGGTAATAATACAGCTGATCAGGCTAGGAATGACTTGAAGGATTATTAAACTCGTAAGCAACAAAAATTACTTAAGAGTTATAGAATCGGAGTGTGGAATCGATTCACTTATTGGCGTTCTCGAGTGACTAACAACTCAAAACCCGGGGAAATATGAAATCGATGAGAAGCAATACCAAATGAAGACTCGTAGGAAGCAACACGGTTCTTTGTTATTCTCGAGGTACCGAAGGGTAATACTCGTAGGAAGATCAAAATAGAGGTTGCGGAGATGCATTGGTCTGTAGAAGACAAGTGCTTTAACTTGTCCGAGAAATAGAATCAAAGGGGAACAACCATGTTCAGAACCACGGTTGCAAAGGACCAAACATAGATACCATATGAACTTATAACAAGGGGATTATTATTATCACAAGAAGCTTCCATAATAAGTTTCACATCGGGTCCATGGGCATGAACACAAAGTTCAAGGTCGACTCCCACTTCTTCAATGCATAACCTTTCATTCACTCCTCGTTTTTCGAAGAAATTGTAGTGCAGAGGATTTATCTGCCAAAGTACCAGTAGAGTAAGACTCGTGAGAACTCTCGGGTTCAGACGGATTATGGAAGGCATAAGTTCAACCCATCGGGGCATTTTTACGAATCTATACAACCATCAACCAAGCAAAGATACGAGTTCAAAAGCAGAGTATCGGAGTCAAAGCAGATGATACAATTTACCGAAGGTGTTATGTATCAGGGAAAAACTCACAAGACTTTGGATGTGAAGGACACAGTCGGATAACAACCCAGCAATGGATCTGGCGATTCACGACAGAGTTGATGTGATTATCGGTAATCAATCAGATGAAGAAGGGGATGCAAAGGCATTGGCTTATAGAAACGTCTGAATGATTCGATGCTTGGGTACAAAGGAATTATGATTTCAAGACGAAGGATCGGAAGCAGAGGCTCTGATGAAAAGATGATAAGTTGAATAGACTTAGAGGTGCACCTGATCAAATCTTGATTGGGCAAGAACCAGCTCATAACCGGAGCGATGTCGGAGACGGAAAGAAAATTTCCAAGGATTAATTGGTGATTGCCAGTATTCGCTCACACGTTGAATCCATAGGAACAGAAGTACAACCACAAAGAATTTTAAAGGATATTGCTCGACATACGGAACTAATCGTAGTGCAAGCAGGCAAGGAGAATCAAGAGCAATAGGCTGCAGAGGATTTTCGGAAGATCACATAGTATTTCGAAGAATTTTGTGAATCACACGAACAACTAAGGATGAACGGATCCTCGGTGAGTGCGAGGAATTATCCGAAGGGGGGTGTATTCATGGGGCAAAGAACTGCAAGGCAGTAAGCTCAAAGGATTCTTGAAACAATAGAGAATTTCGGGGCATCTTGTAATAACAAGAGCATCGAGGAATGATTGTATGGACGGCAAGTGTATGTAGCTATCCATGGGGATTTATCGGTGGTAGGGAAATGCAATGGCAAAGGGCACAAGGGTCTCGGGAAAACATCAAGGAGTATCTGCAGAATCTTCTGGCGAAGCAAGCGATCATCTGCAGTGTAGGGGCTCTCCGTGAGGAAGTGGTTACGAGATCCTAGAGTCAGAGTTAGTAAAATCTTTAACCCGAATAGAAGAGAGTTCAGAGTCCCAGAGTATAGACGAGGAATAAAAGATCCTAATACCACCCAAGGGCGACGTGGGCCCGTAAGACACACAGCCAATGTTAGTAAAAGTTTTTCAGTGACTAGACTCAACTTCGGCCAAGGAGTTGGAAAGGGGGCTACCTACAGGCAGTCGGCTCTGATACCAACTTGTGACGCCCTCGATTCAATCGTACACTAATCATACACGCAAATGTGTACGATCAAGATCAAGGACTCACGGGAAGATATCACAACACAACTCTAGACACAAATTAAAATAATACAAGCTTTATATTACAAGCCAGGGGCCTCGAGGGCTCGAATACATAAGCTCGAAAACACAAGAGTCAGCGGAAGCAACAATATCTGAGTACAGACATAAGTTAGACAAGTTTGCCTTAAGAAGGCTAGCACAAAAGCAACATCGATCGAAAAGGCAAGGCCTCCTGCCTGGGAGCCTCCTAACTACTCCTGGTCGTCGGTGGCCTCCACGTAGTAGTAGGTACCCTCGGGGTAGTAGTAGTCGTCGGTGGTGTCGTCTGGATCCTGGGCTCCACCATCTGGTTGCAACAACCAGAAAGAAGAAAGAAGGGGGAAAAGGGGTAGCAAAGCAACCGTGAGTACTCATCCAAAGTACTCGCAAGCAAGGATCTACACTACATATGCAACATTATCAAAGAAAGGTTGTATATGTGGACTGGGCTGTAGAAATGCCAGAATAGAGAGAAGGTCTAGTCCTATCGAAGACTAGCATCTTCTGGAAACCACCATCTTGCAGCAACCGGAAGGAGTAGAGTAGCATAAATTAAAGTAGTAGTAGTGTTATCAACCTCGGTCGGAGATCCTTTCTCGACACCCTGCGAGAAAGCAATCCCAGAGCCATACTATCTAGTTATCATCACAATCAAATCCTCATCACCATCCAGTTCTCATCACAAGTATCAAGTTCTAGTTGTATCGATCGGGATACAACTCCAAGTGTCCGTTACCGTAGGACAGGCTATCGATAGATGTATTCTTCCCTGCAGGGGTGCACCAACTTACCCACCACACTCGATTAACTCCGGCCGGACACACTTTCCTGGGTCATGCCCGGCCTCGGCCAAACAATACGCCGCAACCCGACCTAGGCTTAATAGAGAGGTCAAGCACACCGGACTAAACCTATGCCCCCAGGGGTCATGGGCCATCGCCCCGGGAACTCCTGCACGTTGCGTGGGCGGCCGGTGAGCAGACCTAGCTACCTCCCTAAAAAGGCAGGAGCTTACCAGTCCAACCCGGCGCGCGCCGCTCCGTCGCTGACGTCTATTAAGCTTCGGCTGATGTACACGACGTAGAACGCCCATACTATGCCCACGTGATGATTAGTGCTATCAGGCTAGAGGCCCCTCAGATCAAATATCTAAATCGTAGTGGATTAGGAACGCGCGGTAACAAGCAGAGACTCACGAAAGATGTGACCCCGTTGCTCCGTCTCGAGGACTTGCGGCAAGGACTAAGAATGCCCGGCCACGCCTCGTAATTATCTCGCCGGCACCCTCCAGGTCAACCCGACTCCACATCACTCGCAATTAAGCTCGCGCGGGTACCCCTCAGGGTCGACCCGTCTTTAGTAACATGGTTCAGTGTAACATAGTAACCATAGTAACCGTGTGTCCAAACATCAAGGGGAAAACCCGAGGAATCACCCCCGGTGAATTCCACTCGATTTAATCAACAAGGTGAATGTAAGAGGAATCACCCCCGAGGTTCACACTTGAGGGGTTGCACGACAGAGTCATACCGGAAGTGGTTAAGGCGGAATCACCCTCGATGACTACGACCGAATAGCTACACTATAGGGTTAACATCAGAAGTGCTGTAGAGGTCTCACCCTCGGCACTTGATAGTAACCCAGCAGAGTCGAGCAACTAAGGGGAAAGTGATGTGCGGTGCCGGGGCCTGGTCTTCGATCCCGTTGATCGGGTCTTCTGATAATCCAGCGGGGCAGTCGGGATAAAGTGGGGGTCACTGATGGATCACTAACCAACCTATACTAAGCAGTTTAGGATAAGCAGGTAAGGTACAATAGTAGGTACAAAAGCAGGCTATGCATCAGAATAGGTGCAAACAATAACAGTAGCAAAATCTAATGCAAGCATGAGAGAATGGAATGGGCGATATCGGGATGATCAAAGGGGGGCTTGCCTGGTTGCTCTGGCAAGGAGGGGTCGTTGTCGACGACGTAGTCGATCACCGGGGCATCAGCGGCCTCGGGGTCTACCGGAGAGAAGAGGGGGAAGAAACAGTAAATACATAGCAAACAGAGGTAACACTAAGCATGACATGACGATACGTAGCGCTAAGCGTGCTCTAACGCAGTACTACACGTTGCAGACGAAGGGGGGAAACATCCGAGGGTGAAATCCCGACGTTAGGTGGATTCTGGACAAAGGAAAAGAGGGGGAAAGTTCCATGTTCAGCATGCTAGGGGCATGTGACGGATGAACGAACCACGTATTCGGATTCGTTGGATTTTTCTGAGCAACTTTCATATAGAAAACATTTTTATCCGAGCTACGGTTTATTTTCTATGAATTTTTAAAGTTTTATTAATATTCGGAAATTATTTAAATTAACAGAAAAGGAATATGACGTCAGCATGACGCCATGCTGACATCAGCAAGTCAACAGACCGGTTGACTGGTCAAAGCTGACCAATGGGGCCACTGGGACCCACATGTCAACCTCTGCTGGCTTAATAGTGGATTAACTAAACTAACAGGGTTAATTAGGGGCGTGGGCCCTGGGCGTCAGCGAGTGTTTTAGGTTAACTAATCATTTTTATTTATAAAACGTTATTAGACTAATATAACAGAGGGGGGCCCACATGTCAGTGCCTCGGGGCTGCCCCGTTAGCACGGTTGACTGGTCAAACCAGTCAACGGGGTCAGCGGGTCCACTGGGGGCCACCAGTCAGTGGCACGGGGCGGTGCCACGTGGGTGCCAGCTCAGCACCGGCCGGAGACGCGCCGGAGCTAACTCCGGCGACCATTCCGACGGCCGAGCGAACGGGAGGGCGGCGGGATTCGTCCACAGGGGGTCGTTTCGCGCGCGCGAGGGTGCGTTCGAACGGGCGAACAACGCCGCGTCGAACGGTGGCAGAGGCACGGCCGGACTTGGCCGGAAACGGCGCCGGCGACGAGGTTTGCGGCGGCGGTCCTTGGGTGTGAACAGAACGCGGCTCCTGGGGTGTTTTGAGAGAGCTAGGTGGCTGGGCGGTTTCCTGGGCGCGCCAGAAGCATGACGGTCAAGACGGAAGGGCTCGGGCGGCTGCGCTTCGAGCTGCATGCCGGCAATGGCGGACGACAGCGTGTGTCGTCGATGTCGGGTAGCTACGGGGCAGCAGCTCGCAAACAGAGGGGGAAGAGGAGAGGGAGAGACGCTCATGTAGGGGCTCACGAAGGCGGTGCTCAGTTTAGTAGCAGAAGCAGTCGGGGGAGGTCGACGGAGTTCCGCGGCGGCCGGAGAAGAGGACAAAGGGGATCCGGTGGTGCAGCGCCTCCGAGCCCCAGCTTAGGCCACCGCTCGAAGGAGTCGACCCCGTCGGAGCTCGTGGACGTGCAGCCTAAGCTCGGGGTCGACGGTGGCCGCAGTGACGATGGGGGACGGCGGCGATGGCGCTCAGGTGAGGCGGGCGAGCGAGACAGAGAGGGGGAGGAGCGCGTGGATCTGGGAGGCGAGAGAGGGGAGACGTGGGGAATGAGTGGAGCAGGGGAGGAAGAGAGAGTCGGGGACCTTATCCCCTTGCCGACGCCGGTGAACGGGTCCGACGGGGCTCGCCCCTGTTGCGACCCCGGTCGGAGGAACAGGGAGTAGAGGTGACCCCGGGGCGGTGGTTGGTGGGCTGGGCCGGTCGGGTGGTCGAGGCCCAGGTCGGGGTTGGGGCCTTGCTCCTTTTTCTTTTATTTCTGATCTCCCTTTTATTTTTCTGTTTTCTTTTAACATCCTCCATTTGCATTTAAGCCACAAAAATGACTTTGCAAAAAAATGTGGAGGTGGACAGAACAAATACTAGGAAATAATGAGCGTTGCCACAAAAAGTTTGGGAGGCTTTTGAAATGTTTTGGATTTTTCATAAATTAGAAAAGCATTTTAATTAAAGCCTTGGCCACTGTTTTATTAGCTTAGGGCATTAAAAACACACTCTAAAATATAGGTTTCAACATGACAAATAACCAGAGATTATTTGCCACACTTTGAACATTTCAGTTTTCAGGTTTGGCAAATATGAATTTTTGACTTCAGATTAGATTTGAATTTGAAGTGTGATTAGGATCAAGTGAAGATTAGCAACAGTAACATGATGACATGGCACCATTAACAGGGGATTACTGTAGCATGACACTCAGGGTGTTACAAGGGGTCTATGCCCATTTTGCGCATTGTGTCCTGATAAAGCAGGTTTAGGCTGCTGCCATCGTCCATAAGGACTCGAGTGAGGTGAAATCCATTGATGATTGGGTCTAAGACCAGTGTGGCGAATCCGCCATGACAGATACTAGTGGGGTGGTCCCTAAGATCAAAGGTAATCGGATAGGAGGACCATGGGCTGAACTTTGGGGCAACTGGCTCCAGCGCATATACGTCCCTTAGCGCACGCTTCCGCTCCCTCTTGGGTATGTGGGTTGCGTATATCATGTTCACCGTCCGCACTTGTGGGGGAACCTCTTCTGTCCTCCGGTGTTCGGCTGCCGGGGCTCCTCCTCGTCATCGCTATGTGACCCCTTATCTTTGTTTTTGGCAATTAACTTGCCGGCCTGCTTGAACACCCAACAATCCCTGTTGGTGTGGTTGGCTGGCTTGTCGGGGGTGCCATGTATTTGACACGAGCGATCGAGTATACGGTCCAAACTGGACGAGCCCGGAATGCTTCTTTTGAATGGTTTTTTCCGCTGACCGGGTTTAGAGCCACTGAATCCAACATTGACTACCGTATCCTCGGTATTGTCGATGTTAATGCGGTGCTTATGTTTGTTGCGACGTGACCTGCCATTGCCATCCTTGGTATCCGAAGTACCATGGTTCTTTGATATGTTATTGCTGCGAGCCAGCCAGCTGTCTTCTCCCGCGCAAAAGCGGGTCATGAGTGTCGTGAGGGCTGCCATAGATTTCGGTTTTTCCTAGCCAAGGTGCCGGGCGAGCCACTCGTCGCGGATGTTGTGCTTAAAAGCTGCTAGGGCCTCTGCATCCGGACAGTCGATGATTTGATTTTTCTTTGTTAGGAACTGTGTCCAGAATTGCTTGGCCGATTCCTCTGGCTACTGAATTATGTGGCTCAAGTCATCGGCATCTGGTGGTCGCACATAAGTGCCCTGGAAGCTGTCAAGGAATGCGGCTTCCAGATCTTCCCAACAGCTAATGGATTCTGCTGGAAGGCTGTTGAGCCAATGCCGAGCTGGTCCTTTGAGCTTGAGTGGGAGGTATTTGATGGTGTGTAGATCATCACCACGGGCCATGTGGACGTGCAGGAGGAAGTCCTCGATCCATACCGCAGGATCTGTTGTGCCATCGTATGATTCTATATTTACGGGTTTGAAACCCTCTGGGATTTGATGATCCATTACTTCGTCTGTGAAGCATAGGGGGTGTGTGGCGCCTCTGTACTGGGCTATATTGCGACGTAGCTCAAGTGAGTCTTGTCCACTGTGTTTGGCCCGGCCGGACTTACTTTTACTGTATCCAGCGTGACGGTTATCATCTCGCATAGTGGCGCGCCCTCGCGATCCGTAGATCCATCTTGCATGTTTTGCTTTGTCCTCCAATACGTCTCGTAGGTCTGGCGTATTTCCCCATGTCTTGACATTTTTATTTGAGTGGTGTCGGGGTGCGGGCTGAACTTTTGGCTGGAATGCCTCTTTGTCGCGGCCATGAGGTGGCCGGTCAACCACGTCATACGCTGGAGATGTAGGTTTGAATGCTTCCTCCTCCAGTCGGGGTAGCAACCTATGCTTTGGGTAACTCTTGGAGGGGCGTTCGAGTTTATATTCCTCTGCCGCAAGGACTTCGGTCCATCTGTCGGCTAGCAAATCTTGATCAGCTTGAAGCTGCTGTTGCTTTTTCTTAAGGCTATTTGCCGTGGCTATAAGCCGGCACTTGAAGCGCTCTTGTTCGACGGGATCCTCAGGCACGACGAATTCGTCATCGTTGAGGCTTGCCTCGTCTTCAAAGGAAGGCATGTAATTATCATCCTCCGCCTCTCCATCTGCCGCTCTCTCGGGAGGGATGGCTTCTCCATCCTCCTGCTCTAAATCTTGCTGGAGGGGATGTTGTCGTCTTCGGCATTGTCCGGAGTGCTATTATCTCCTGTGCCGGTGTCACTGCTTTTGCTTTGGCGAGACTTAGAGCGGCGCCGCTGACGTCGGCGCTTGGGTTGCTTCTTGGAGGGGCCATCCTCCGTTGTCTCGTCGCCATTGCCTTCTTTGGGTGTGTCCACCATATATATGTCATATGATGAGGTGGTTGTCCAGTGCCCTGTGGGCAGTGGTTCCTCTTCGTCTCCCGCATCGTCGTCCATACCGTCGATGTCTTCGGAGTCGAAGTCGAGCATGTCGGTTAAGTCTTCGACAGTGGCTACTAAGTGGGTGGTGGGTGGGCGGCGAATTTCTTCGTCATTCGCATCCCAATCCTGCTGGACATAGTTCGGCCAAGACTCTCCTGACAAGGAGAGAGAGCTTAATGAGTTCAGTATGTCGCTGAAGGGCGAGTGCTAAAAGATATCCGTGGAGGTAAACTCCATGATCGGCGCCCAGTCGGATTCGATAGGCACGGGCGCAGGCGGTTCGGAGTCCGTGGCCGGAGAAGGACCCGACAGTTTGGCATCACGGCTCTCGTGAAGGGTAAGGTCGATATTCGGCTCGATCGCCGCTGAGGATACGGCCTCCATGGCGGGGTCTATCCACCCGTCCATGGATGGAGCAACTGGCTCTGATTTGAGGGTCGGAGCGATTTCCTGGACACTGTCCGATAGCATAGCTAAATCATGCTCATCGTGACTGTGTGGCGCACTAAGCGGGGGCTCGAATCCGTCGAAGATCAAGTCTCCATGGATATCGGCCATGTAGTTTAAGCTTCCAAACCTGACCTGGTGGCCAGGGGCGTAACTCTCGATCTGCTGCAGATGGCCAAGCGAGTTGGCCCGCAGTGCGAAGCCGCCGAATACAAAGATCTGTCCGGGGAGAAAGGTCTCACCCTGGACTGCATCGCTATCGATGATCGAAGGAGCCATCAAGCCTAATGGCGACGACACAGAGGAACTCTCAATGAAAGCACCAATGTCGGTGTCAAAACTGGCGGATCTCGGGTAGGGGGTCCCGAACTGTGCGTCTAAGGCAGATGGTAACAGGAGGCAGGGGACACGATGTTTTACCCAGGTTCGGGCCCTCTTGATGGAGGTAAAACCCTATGTCCTGCTTGATTTATTCTTGATAATATGAGTAGTACAAGAGTTGATCTATCACGAGATCGGAGAGGCTAAACCCTAGAAGCTAGCCTATGGTATGATTGTACGTTGTCCTACGGACTAAAACCCTTCGGTTTATATAGACAGCGGAGGGGGCTAGGGTTACACAAGGTCAGTTACAAAGGAGAAGATATACATATCCGTATTGCCTAGCTTTCCTTCTGCGCCAAGTAGAGTCCCATCCGGACATGGGACGAAGTCTTCAATCTCGTACCTTCATAGTCCAACAGTCCGGCCAAAGGATATAGTCCGGCTGTCCGGAGACCCCTTAATCCAGGACTCCCTCAATGATATTCCACCACAATACCACAAGCTAAAAGGCAAGGACAAGCTTCAAGAGGAGATTGATGCATTTGAAGAAGCTCCTAAGGCCTTGGTTAAGTGGGTTCCCAAGACTATATCAAGTTCTACTTCATCTAGTATGACTACAACTCCAAGGATTCCCATCAAGATGATGTGGATCCCGAAGAAGAAGAACTAGAAAGTTCTTGAGGGTGACTCCGCCAACATACTTCACTCATATTCATTTGGCAAGGACAAGTGCAATCAACTTTCACATCTTGCATGACTTCAAGGAGTCACAAATGCTCTTGTTGGTAAGACAAGGGACAAGGTAACCTAACGCTTTCATGGACAACATCATGTGTGAATTTGACTCTATGTATATGGATATCCTTGTATGTTCCTTGTGGGACTAACCCATGTAGGTATTGAAAGTGCAACTCACTCCAACGGATTGCTCCAAATTATCTACATCAACATTGAGCATCTACATCTTTAACACCTACATGAAGTCATCATCGACAAAACCCAAGGTTAGTTCATCCCTCTAAGGGGGGATATCACATCTAGGGGGAGCTGTGCTCTAAGAATTGAGCTAAAGCAACTCTAATGGTGTGAACACAACAATGCTTTATGTAAAAGTGGTAACCCCACTTGTGCTTAAACGATGAGTATGACCTACAATCAAATGTTCTCATTTGACTCCTCAGTCAATACACTCATATATAGATGACCTAGTCATCGCCAATTGCTTGATAGATGCTAGATTGTTTGTGCATGCTTTGCCACATATTTTATTTACTATATTGTGTGTGAGCATGTTGGTTGCATATTTTTCTCATTCGAGGACATCCATTTGTTGCTTTGGTTGTTTGGCTTTATCTTTTTGCCAAATGGATGGACAAGAATGCCCAAGAACTCCCTCTATCTATCCATGCTACATCACAAAGTTTAAACAAGTCGAATTTGGACCCTCCTGGTGAGGAGCACTCGGAGTCACCGATCCGTCAAGGGCTTAACTTCCAAAACCTCTTTGTGCATTTCGATCTGACTGATCCATTTCATTCGGTCATCCCGAGTTCATTAAGTTGATCTAGGTATTTTAATCTCGGTGCAACCGATTTGAACCCTTCGGTCACACCGAGTTGTAGCAACCGCTTGCGACTCTGCATCTCTGTGCCACCGAGTAGTTCCACTCGGTCACACCGACAGTGTCTGGATATATATACCCGGCTAAAAATTTGGAAATTTCTCCAAACCCTTCGCCCGCACCTATCCAGCTATGCCGACTCATGGTCTCCGGATCGTCTCCTCATCACCCGGGACCTCCTGTCACTGGTGTCCTCCGTCGTCAACGGAAATATTCGCCGCCGTTGTCTCCGTAGCGGGTTCATCACCAAGCTAGGGTATGAGCTCGACCCTCTGTGCTTTCTTCACTCCAATTCTTAGCACAAAGACAATGCCATGATTCTCGCCACGATGGAAACAGTCTTATCCAATTAAAACTTCCTTTAGAATAGTTTTGATCCAAAAACATAGGGTTAGGTTTCCGTGGAACTCATCTCGGACCGACCAATTTGAAAGATTCGGTCTCACCGATTTGGCCCACGCCATTGCACATGTACTACTCGGTCTGATCGAAGTGTACGAATCGGTGTGACCGAGTTTACTTTCTCAGTGAAACCCTAGCATCTCGGAGTCACCGAACTGTGTCTCGGTCTGACCAATTTCACATGTTTAGACTCTAAAGTTGCTTCGGTGTCACCGAGTTCGTCTAAACAGACGCTCCGAAATGGTTCCCACAGAAAACTAAAATTAAGTTTTTGAGTCATTTCTTTTGCCAAAACAGTTGTACTTTGTGATGCTCATCTACTCTACCTATACCCATCTGTTCACAGGGTCAGTTTCAGCAATGTTAGACCAGAGTGACAGGCAAAACAGCTCAGAGGAGCACCAAAACCTCAATGAGGGCACTAGTCCCTCAAGCAGCTCAGATGATGGAAGCAGAAGCACACCCAGCAATCTGCCTAAGGCTGCTACTAGGCACAGGAAGCAGAGAACCTCAAAATCTGAAGATGAGGATTATATTGCTGATGAGGAGGTCACTTCCAAGAAGAAGTTGATCAAGAAAGAGCAAGTTGTTGCTGCTGCCATTGGCATTAAGCCAGGGATGAAGAAGAAGGCTCCTGCTTAGAGGAAGCCTATGTCAAAAGTTAGAGCTTCAACTCAGGAAACCATGGAATTCTCTCTTGAACCAAGAAAAGAATAAGCTGCTGGAGGCAAGAAGAGAAAGCAAAGGGTCAAGAAGACCATTGCCAGAGTGATTGGCATATCCTCAATGATTAAAGACCCGGGTGAAGATGAGGATGAGGATGAAAAAGAAGTTGTTGCACCAACTCCCAAAGCGCAAAAGTTGATGGGAGATGCAATCAAGTCAGGGGCTGCTCCTCCTAAGCCCAAGACTGCTCCCAAGAAACATTCCTGCTGCAGAAAAGAATAAGACCCCAGTGCATGAGGTTTAGGAAGATGATGAGGCCCAAGTGCTCAAAAAGCTCATGCCAAAGATACCTGATCATGATGACAATCATCGAGTTGCTGAAAATATGAAAGAGAGGAAAGATGCAGGTCTCAGATTGTGGAGACAGTTAGATCCATATGCTACAAGAAGAAGGACTATTGTGGATTACAGGTTCCACACTAAGGAAGAGCAGGACTTCTATGAGACAGTCCTTCTGGACAAGAAGCCAATTGTTTGTGATATGAGATGGGTCGACTGGAGCTACATTGATGACAATGAAGACTATTTCCCTGGAGTGCATGAGAGGTTCAAACTGAATGGAGTTGACAAGTTTGTGGGTCAGAAATTGACCAAATGGAATGATGAGATGATAATGCAGTTCTACTCTACAACCCATTTTTACCCATATGGCAAGATTGTCTGGATGACTGAGGGTACTAGGTACCAATCTCCTATTGATGATTGGGCTGAGCTGATCAATGCTCCTGAAGAGGCTGAGGATGACATTAATGTCTATGCAAAGCCCAGGAAAGACCACAACTCCATGGCAAGTATGTACAAGGAGATACCTCACAAAGCCTTGGAGACTCACAAGCTTGGCTCAGTGTACTATTTGTTGTCTGGATTGGCCACCATGAACACCATATTGAGGCACACATTGTTGCCCAAATCAGGAGATCATACGATGATCAGAGGCCACTCCATCAACTTGCTTCAAATGTTTGATGTGCCTCGGAAATTCAAAGTAATGAGCTCGATAGTTGAGACAGTGAAGATGACTGCAGCTGATCAGGAGAGATCATGTGGCTATGCTCCACACATTCAGATGCTCATCAACTCCAAGATGAGCACATGCACATATATGCTAGATAGAGAGCACCTTCCATTGAGGCCAGAATTTGAGGATAACACAATTGTTATGGATGCTTCACATCCTACTTCTATTGAGGCTCAAGTTAAGAGAGAGAGGAGGCTAATGCAGAAAAGGATTCAAAGATTCCAGATCCCTCAGCTACACATCTCAAGACCAAGCAGGATCAGCTCAGCTATCTGCTTGAAGCCACAGTGAAAATTGAGAAACACTAGCTACCCTAACTCAAAACCAAGAGAGTCTTGAGAGAATCATTGAAACAAAGTTTTATGATCTTGACTTAAAGGTCACCAAGATTCAGACTGCAGTTGAGCAACTCCAAGAGGAAGCAAATGAGAGGAGAGGACGATCTACTACAGATGATTATCAAAGGGTACCTAGAGCACAAAGGTCTGTAGCAGTGCCAGTCAGTGACACTAGGGCCACAACTTTAGCTCCTACAGCCACATCCTCAGTTGCCCCTCAGTGGCAACCCCTCCAGTTCCTCATACATCAGGCGAAGTCTTTGCAGATGTTGTTCTCTCCTCGCCATCTCAGCACTCCGGAGCTCCCGGAGATCTTCCTTAGAGTGTCGTATAGCACTATGCATTTTTGAGCTTTTTGGTAAATTGTTGCCAAAGGGGGAGAAAGTGCATAGATCATAGGCTTCGAGAGAGTGTGTGTTTTGCTTCTTATTTGTCTCTCTTGCTACTTATTTTCTTGTGTTTTCTACAATATTTCTGCTTGTGTGTGAGATACTCTTATGATCATGTGGTTGATCATATTATGCTCTATTATATATGCTTGAATGATTCTATCTTATCATTTGTATATGATCAATCATATTTGTCTTGATGATGAGTGCATGTTATTTTTATTCTGTCATTTTGAGTGCTCCATCAAGATGTATGTGACATGGAAGAGTAACCCATGAGCCTAATTCATTGTGCATTTGCATTCAAAAGAAAATCATAAATAATGGACAAATTTAGGGGGAGATCTTTCTTATCACATACTTATCAAAGCGACGATATATTTCATTCTTATTATCATTTGTCGAAGCTTTGATCTATATGTTGTCATCAATTGCCAAAAATGGGGAGATTGAAAGTGCAACTAATCCCTGGGTGGTTTTGGAAATTTATAACAACATATAGCTCATTAAACTAATATACTTTAAAGATGATTATTTCAGAAAGTTCAATAATTGGCATGGCATGGACTAGAGACGTGGACCCCTCAAAATGCTAAGGACAAATATTGGCAAAAGCTCAAGACTCTTCATTTATATTTTAGTGATCCAAGATCACATTGAGTCCATAGGAAAGCCAATAATATTAATAGGGATAAGGTGTTGCTTAATGTTCTACTTGCTCAAAATGCTTAGTGATATGCTCCAAAGCCCTCAACCATCTTCTCAAATCAAAACATGTCCTAAACCTAAAAGTCAAACTCGGCCCCACCGATTTGATTCATCTGGCGCCATCGAGTTCACTTGACATAACCATAGCCAGAAACCTTAATCAGTTCGGTCTCGCCGAGATGGGAGTGCAAACTCTCTGCTTCCCTTCGTAACGTTGCGGTCTCACCAAAATGAGCGATCGGTCCCACCGAGTTCACAGTGCAAACTCTCTATTTCTCTTACGTAACGTTTCGGTATCACCGAAAGGAGCGATCGGTCCCACCGAGTTTGCCTGACCAACTCTCTGTTTGCTTGTTACTGAAATTGGTCTCACCGAGTTGAAGTAATCGGTCAAACTGAGATCAAGTTTTGCCCTAACCCTAGCTCATCGGTTCCACCGAGTTGATCATGTCGGTCCCACCAAAAATCCTAACGTTCACATTTTGAACTGAATTGGTCTCACCTAGTTCACACATTCGGTCTGGCCGAGTTGGCTCTTTTGTGTGTAATGGTTAGATTTTATGTGGAGGCTATATATACCCCTCCTTTCTCCTCTCCATTCGTGAGAGAGTCATCAGAACGTGCATACACTTCCAGCATTCATTTTCTGAGGGAGAACCACCTACTCATGTGTTGAGACCAAGATATTCCAATCCTACCACAAGAATCTTGATCTCTAGCCTTCCCTAAGTTGCTTTCCTCTCAAATCATCTTTCCACCATAGCCAAATCTGTGAGAGAGAGTTGAGTGTTAGGGAGACTATCATTTGAAGCACAAGAGCAAGGATTTCATCATCAACACACCATCTATTACCTTTTGGAGAGTGGTGTCTTCCAAACCCTTCCCTTTACCTTCATATGCAATGTTTTACATTCCGCTGCTATACTTTTAGAATTGTATGTGTAGGTTGATCACTTGACTTGTGTTAAGTTGTTAAAATATGCCAAGACTTGAAATTGGGAAAATGCTAGATTTTTATTTGGTCAAGTAGTCTAATCACCCCCACCCCCTCTAGACCTACTTTCGATCCTACAGAAACCTACCAAAATTACCATATTTGTGGTCGTGACGCCTCACCACATGCCAGCCGAGCACCGACGTAGGCGACGACGCCGCCCGCCCGTGGCCACCCGGAGCGAACTCCTCACCCAGATCGACGATGAGGGTGGGGAAGGCCGACGCGACACCAACATCATCCTCGGATGTAACACCCTCAATGCGACTATATCTCCCACGTGTCGAGGCACGACTTAGAGGCATAATCGCCTTGAAGGCATATGTCGCAAGTTAGGCAATCTTCACAACATCCCATGTAATATAGATAGTAAAAGGGGAGATAACATAGTTGGCTTACACTCGCCACGTCAATCAAGTACATAAATAACATCACATCATTCAAACACTCATGGCCCGACTACGGCGCCAAAATAAAAGATAACCCAACATGCGACACGGTCCCGATCACCCCCAACTGGGCACCACTACTGATCATCAGGAAAGGAAACATAGTATCATTGAGAGTCCTCGTCGAACTCCCACTTGAGCTCAAGCGCGTCACCTGGAGCGGAATCATCAGGCCCTGCATCTAGTGTAATAGTAATCTGTGAGCCACAGGGACTCAGCAATCTCGCACCCTCACGATCAAGACTATTTAAGCTTATAGGTAAGGCAAGGCAAAATATATGTGGAGCTGCAGCAAGCGACTAGGATATATGGTGGCTGTCCTGTTCGCAAAAGAGAGCGAGAAGAGGAGGCAAAGCGCGAGCGAGAAACTAGAGAGCAACCTGCGCAAGCATTACTCCAACACCGTGTCCACTTCCCGGACTCCGCCGAGAAGAGGCCATCATGGTAACACACTCAGTTGATTCATTTTAATTAAGTTAAGGTTCAAGTTATCTACAACCAGACATTAACAAATTCCCATCTGCCCATAACCGCGGGCACGGTTTTCGGAAGTTCAAATCCCTGTAGGGGAGTCCCAACTTAGCCCATGACAAGCTCTCACGGTCAACGAAGGAATAGACCTCCTCCCGAGATGTTCCGATCAGACTCGGTACCTCGGTTCTTCAAGACACTTCGACAGGTTAAAACAAGACCAGCAACACCGCCCGAATGTGCTGACAAATCCCGATAGGAGCTGCACTTATCTCGTTCTCAGGGCACACTCGGATGAGACATCCTACGAGTAAAACCAACCCTCAAGTTGTCCCGAGGTGGCCCCACAGTCTACTTGGTCGGACCAACACTCAGAGGAGCACTGGCCCAGGGGGGGCTAAAATAAGATGACCCTCGGGCTCCGGAAACCCAAGGGAAAAAGAGGCTAGGTGGCAAATGGTAAAACCAAGGTTGGGCATTGCTGGAAAAGCTTTAATCAAGGCGAACTATCAAGGGGTTCCCATTATAACCCAACCGCGTAAGGAACGCAAAATCCGGGAACATAACACCGATATGACGGAAACTAAGGCGGCAAGAGTGGAACAAAACACTAGGCGAGAGGCCGAGCCTTCCACCCTTTACCAAGTATATAGATGCATTAAGATAATGTGGCAATATAATGATATCCCAACAAGTAAATAAATGTTCCAACAAGGAACGGTCTCCAATCTTCACCTGCAACTAGCAACGCTATAAGAGGGGCTGAGCAAAGCGGTAACATAGCCAATCAACAGTTTGCTAGGACAAGGTGGGTTAGAGGTTTGACATGGCAATTTGGGAGGCTTTAAAGCAAGTGGTAGGCATCATAGCATTGGCATAGAAAAAGAGCGAGCATCTAGCAAAGCAAAGATAGTAGTGATTTCGAGGGTATGATCATCTTGCCTGCAAAGTTGTCAGAGTTGACTGGATCCTCGGAAGCAAACTCAATGGGCTCCTCGTTAGCGAACTCGTCTCCCGGCTCTACCCAAACAAGACAAACGAGCAACAAGGACACAATCAACCACGTGCAAGGATCAAACAATATGATGCAAGGATGGTATGCTATGCGGGATGCGATGCGGGATGCATATGCAAGATGTGACAAGGAATGCAAGAACCTGGCATCAACTTGGAAATCCAAGTATGCCACTGGAAAGATGAGATGAAATTGCTTGAAAATAATATAAAGAACGCCGGAATCGGAGTTACGGTTTGGAAATGGCAAGCGTTTCAAAAATGACACCGGTCTGCGATTTACAGCAAGTAGCCATCTAAATGCAAAGAGATGAACAAGCTACAGCACCCAAACATGACAACAAAATACATGGTAGGGATGCATTCATGATGCTTAACAAAAGTCTAGCACTGAGCTACGGCCAATTCATCCATTAACACGTTCAAACAAGCATGGCAAAAATGCATATGGCAAACAGATTTCAGACTTAGTGAAATTAACACTTGTCTGGAATTTCAGATCAGATAGCACTCTTCGGAGCAACAAAACTACATGCTACAGGACCTGAACATGGCAAAGTAAATTATGGCATGGAGCTACTCAAAGAGCTTAACAAAAGTCCCTTAGTGACCTTGAGCCAAAAGGGATCAGAAAATACAATTGCAAGCATGAGAACATGGCAAAAACATAATCAGTTCTCAGACTTAGTGAAAACTGGAGCATGCTGAAAACAGATATCAAGTAGGCATGTTTACGAGCTCGATACACTCACTACGGAGCAAGTCATGATAATCTAAGCATACACCGATCAAGAATACACAAAATGCAAGATAGAAATGGCAAGAACAATAGCATAGCATGCACGGATCAACTACAACATCCTCGGCAAAATCGCTAACAAATAGACAATCTGCCCAGATTCACAAAGTAGCAAAAGTAGAGCTTGATTGACTCAAGCTAGGGTGCTCCATAATTGCAAAAAAGACATGAATGGATAGAGCACTACAATATTAACAAAACATCCTTACTGATCATCCTCAAAAGAGGCACAGATCACTAGGAAACAACATGAACATATGGCCATATGAGATAAACAGCTCAAGGACTTAGTGGAATTACTAAGTCCCTGAAATCAGCATTACCAAGTGCCTCACTTTGCAAGCTTGTGCTAGTCACCACACACATCACAAAAATACATGGGTTGCACCTCTGGAAAGATGGCAACACCCTTAACAAAACATATGTAGAGCTCATGGGCATATCATGCACACAATAATCATGGCAAAAATGACAAATCTCTAAATGGAGTAGCAGATCTGACAAATATCTCAAGTAGCCTCCTTCTAACAGCATTTCGGGCATCAAGACAAACTCAAATGAAAATGATGCAATGGAATGAAATGATGTAATCTCTGAGACGAACATTTTGATATGCTATATTCCCAAAACGGAGCTACGGATGCAAGGTTACGGCACGATGAAATCAAGGTCAACCCTAGGGTTTCAGATCTGGATCCGGATCGTGGACGCTTAATGAGGAACGCCGGAACAGGAGCTTGAGGTCGCCGGAGTTTGAAGAAGCTCGCCGGCGCGAGGGGACTTGCCGGATCTAGCTCGTCGGAGGGTGGCGTCGGAGGTAGCCGGGCGCGACGAGGCCGGCGGAGGAGCGGAGCGGCACCGGCTCGGGTCGATGGAGAGGCCGGGGCGGC